>NW_020537646.1:35249780-35283787 GCF_003426905.1 Ctenocephalides felis
TTCTTGGCGGTAGGTAGATATTTACTATAATTTTATTTTTTCATGTCAACATTTAAAAATCTGCTAATGTTACCATAGATTCGGATGCTAAAGTACTGACTACAATCAAATATATAAATTAGAATATAAATTAATTAAACATTTATTATACCATCACTTACCAATTTTAATAAATGCACCGGCTGCTTCAAATATGACAAAAAGATCTGAAGGAAATTCTCTATGTTGATGTTTAATAGATAAGTTTCCGGCAAGGGTGCCCATCTGAAAAAATATAGCAATATCACATGAGACAAGGCATTAAACCTATTAAAATAATTCAATATTTATATATAACACTTGCAGTTTTTAAACTATGCAGAATAGAAAACTTTCTAACTTACATTTCTCACAGGTACGTTTGCGACCAAATCTAAATGATCTACAATTTCTTGAACATATTTAAATTCTTCCATCCCTGATACTTCTGTCAAAAATGCCATCGCTTCTGATATAGTCAGATTTGCCCCAAGTATAATATTTTTATCAACTGAACATTGTTTCAACTCAGGAATATTATTGATGTCAATATAAACATGAGGTGTTACTTTTGGTCGGTAAACACCTTGAGAAGTGTTGCCAGCTATTAACATGAGCGGAACTCCTCGATTTAATCGTAAGAGCCTCAGAACGTTGATTATTGATGAAACTTTGTGCCAGATAATATCATTCACTTCATACTTGATTGTTTTCTTAATATTTTCGGCACAAATGCCTGAGCAATCGAGCCCCGTTTTTGGGCAGGGTTTCTTTTTATTAATATCCTCAATGTCCTAAAAAGCTCTAATAATTATAATGCATATAAAACATTTTTACTAAATACTAATAGAAACGATACCGACGCCTGCAAAAAGCGTTTCAATTTCAACATAGCTATTATATCATTGTTTATCAATCAGATATTCATAATACAAATTTAGAAGTCAAATTCACCTGTATTTTGTTCAAAATAGACCATTCTGCATCAGTGGCCAATGATTTAAACGCATCCAGAATTGGCCGATATCCAGTACAGCGACAAATATTACCACCAAACGAATTTTCAATTTCTGCCATAGTCAAGTTTTCATTTGCTTCCATTATGCTTTAAATTAAAATAGAAAAAATTTAGCTTAATTTTTTTATTTAATCGATCAATGACATACAAATGGTCAAATACATTTAATAGAAGAATATTTTACCTGTGCATATTCATAACCATTCCAGGGCTACAATAACCACATTGGCTTCCATTAAACTTTGCTAAAGTCGTTTGCAAAGTATGGTAACCACTTTTTTTATTACCGAGTCCAGAAACTGTAGTAATTTCCCATCCATTACAAGAATAAACAAATGTTAGACACTGAAAGTATTGAAAAACATTACTTTGAATTACTTGATTTATTATAAATTCAGAATTGGTCATATAAATAAAATAAACGAATAATAATTATAATGCAACATAATTAAAAACATATATGCTCACTAATAAAATCGAATAAATATTTTATATTACTTTATAATATTTAGTATAATTAATTTATTAAATCATGTGATTCAATATCATAAGTTAGTTATAAGATATGAGATATAAGGTGTCGGTGATTTATAGATCCTATTCGACTTTTGTTATTATCCTAACTTTTTTTATAAATATCAAAGATAAAATGAGCCAAAGAATTCATATTAATATCATTCTGTTATACTAAAAGCATTTTAAGAATATTACATTTAAAACTATATTTATTCTAGAAATACTAAAATTTTCTAGATTTCGCGGAAAAATCTATTTGCTAACTTTATGTTTTCTCGACGTTTCAAATCATTCTGAATCAAATGTGACCAAATTTGGAAAAACTACGTGTGCGTGTATCTCAAAAATGGCAAGACCCATTTCAAAAAAGTGAAAATTTTCCTAAACCGTGCGTCTAAGCGATTCTAATCAGAATCTATTCCGATCATCTATATACGTTTTTGAAGGTATCTACTGATTACAGATTTTAAGATATATACACACACATACTTTTAACTTGAATAAAATTCAATTTTAGAACCAGAAATGAATAAATTCATATGTGTTAAACTAAGATGACCGTATGTCCCGGTTTGGCCTGGACAATCTCGGATTTCCCCTTTGTGTCCCGAGTTTTTCTAAAAGCAATATTTGTCCCGGATTTAGTTCTTTTGTTCTGGATTGTCCCGGGTTTTCGAAAAATAACAGAATTTCATACAAAGATTGAAAGGTATGAAATAAAAGATATATGAATAGTAAATGAATAATGAAGTTTTTACTCAAAGTCGGTATTTCTGATTTAAAAAAAAAGATTCATTTAGATTTTTATAATATTTGTCATTCCAAAATCATGTTTAACCATATCATATACCCTCCCCCATCCCTAATTAGCGTAACCAAAAATTACCGTCCCGATTTTGACATTAAAGATATGATCACCTTAGTTAAACCAATTAATTTAATTTATACAATTACATATATAATAAGTGAAGACTGGAAGATTTCAACTGGAAATCAAATTGATTATATTTTAGTGAAAATTGATTTTAATTTAGTGGAATAAATATTGGGCAAAAATCTCACTAAATATCAAAGATAAGAAAAGCCAAAAAAGTGCATAACAATAGCATTCTGTTGTACGTTAAGCTTTTTAAGAATATTACATTTAAAACTATATTTATTCTAGAAATACTAAAATTTTCTAGTGAAATAAATATTTCAATAAATTATAAACAATTTTTTAGATTTAGTGAAAACCGAAGCTTTATTTTTGAATTAACATTTTACGTAAATATCTGAATCTCCATTTTGTTGTTTAAGTTCATTACGTATACGTTAGGAAAGTCCATGCACTTTGGCTTAAGATAAAATGCAACTTACAACTAGTTCTTAATTTTATTCATCTGGATATTTCTCTATGTAGAGATAGAAAACATTATAGATATTGTTGAAAACAAATATTTGATTTCTTCAAATGTATCAATAATAATTTAAATGTTATTATTATAAAGCTAATATTCTTCATGAAGCATAATACTTTTTTGATTAATTAATGTTCTATTTAATTAATCTGTGTGGATTTAAAAAAAATATAGACTATTTACCGAATTAACAGCTGAGCTAACAATTTTCCCAGTGCTGGCGTGTCTGTAGCGGGCGGATACAATGCACGATCCGCATCCTCCTTCGCGGCACATTGTTTTCGTGTCTCGAAGATTTGCATGATTGACAAGAAATAAATTCAATGTCGTCTCGAGAGGCAGATCAGGCGGAACTAAATGGTAATTCAGTTACCAGTAATTACATTAATGACTATGAAAAACTATCTATTTAATCCAATGAAAAGACTATATTTTAAATAATAATCTTGCCACCATGTAATTTATTATATTGTAGAACAAACTAGGCCACAATCTATCAAGCTTCAGTTCATCTTAATTAATCTAAAGACTATATTTTTTTAAAATAATAATCTTGCAACTATGTAATTTATTACATTGTAGAACAAACTAGGCCACAATCTATCAAGCTTCAGTCCATCTTAATCAATCTGCATTACTTCAAAATTACATAAAATTATTAACTTCCCGTAGGGTGAGTTATAGTAATCGCAAAATAATTACTAGCTGTAAGTGGAATTCTGTCTTAAGGCAATTAGGGCATCGTGCCTTAAGGCAAATTGCTGGAACTTCCCGTACCAATAATTATTTTTTTTTTTTAAAACGATAAACATTTTTGAAAAAAAATTACTTTGAAAAAATAAGATTTTTGAGAAACTATAAATTGGACAAAATATTAGTTTTTTTTTTGAAAAAAAAAATTTTTTTAAAAAAATTTTTTTTTTTAAAAATTTTTTTTTTTTTGAAAAAAAATTTTTTTTCTTTATTTTGACATATTGTGGAAGATCTGAACTTTTTTTTCAAAGCAATCGTACTGCTTTAACTACATAGGGACAAAATATAAAGCGCGTAAGCGCCGCGTCGCTGTCTAACGCATAAGCATTGGTACGGAACCG
The DNA here is from genome assembly GCF_003426905.1 of Ctenocephalides felis. Taxonomy (NCBI): domain Eukaryota; kingdom Metazoa; phylum Arthropoda; class Insecta; order Siphonaptera; family Pulicidae; genus Ctenocephalides; species Ctenocephalides felis. The sequence goes on from NW_020537646.1 coordinate 35,253,827, forward strand.
ATAGAATGTTAACAAAATGTATACTTATTGTTAAATCTCTATAAAATGTCTGATAATTTGATGTGCATATGTCTAATGATCATTTTTGATTGACCGCCAAATGGCTCATTTTTTTACTTTTTCCTCTATATCTCCGAAACCGCTAGACCTACCTTTATGAAAATTTTTATAGATTCTTCATCTTGTCAATACAAGTGAAATGTTTTTGAATTATTAAAATCGGACGCTCCGTTCTCTTAAAACTGAGTTACCGTTTTCGGAACTTTTTGGCCCCGTATCTTCGGAACGGCTTGACCTGCTTTTTGCCAAAAACTAATCAGCACGTCTCCTTATCAATACGGATCGAATGCTTTTTGAATTATTCAAATCGGTTGATCCGTGTTCCCGAAATCGTCGACGAAAATTTGTATCCGCACATACATACACACACATACATACATACACACACACATACACACACACCACACACAATACATCCATTTTTTCTAAGGTATGCCAAAATGTTCAGAAACCTCTGAAACGTAAAGATATATAAAAATTTTCATTTTCGATTTTTTTGCGATTACTATAACTTGCCCTACGGGAAGTTAATAAATGAAAATTTTTATATATCTTTACGTTTTAGAAGTTTCTGAATATTTTAGCATACCTTAGAAAAAATTGATGTATGTGTATGTGTATGTATGTGCGGATACAATGTTTCGTCAACGATTTCGAGAACAGGCATCGACCAATTTGAATGATTCAAAAAACATTCGATTTCTATTGATAAGGAGACGTGCTGATTAGTTTTTGTCAAAGGCAGGTTCAGCCGTTCTTAAGATACGGGGCAAAAAGTGTGAAGAATGGTAATTCAATTTTTGAAAGAACAAAGCGTCTGATTCGAATGATTCAAAAAACATTTTATTGTATAATTTTTGAGAAAAAAGGTCTAGCGGTTTTGGAGATTCATAAAAAAGCCATATGGCGGACAAAAATGATCAATATAGACATATGCACATCAAATTATTACATATTTTATAGATATCTTAAAAATAAGAACAAATTTTGTTTACATTTCTATATGGGTTCCGTACCAATGTTTATCTGTTATACTGCGACGCGGCGCCCACGCGCTTCTATATTTTGTTTTTACCCAGCTAACAAATGGCGATTACTTTGAAAAAAAGTTCAAAATTTCCAAAATATAAAAAAAAATTAAAAAGATAAATTTTTTCCAAAAATTTTGATAATCGAATTCTTTCAATTTAATTCAAAAAATTTAATCTTAATTTTTTTTTTGGTTGAGGAAAGGCCCTGCAATTTGCCTTAAGACACGATGCCATGCACCACTAGGTTAATTTTCATTTTCCACAGTTTATTGAGTTGATATATGATACTGGTATAGGAAAAAGCAAATTAATGAGTAAATAAGTAGTAATTATTAGCAGTATAACTAATTCAAAATTGAGCTTATTTTCAATGGGAAAATGGGTTTATTTTCTATTGGAAACATATTTTTTTATCTTTAGAAAATGCAGATCGCTGCTGCCCGATGTCAAGTTGAAGAAACGGGGGCTTATGTATACATGTATATATAAACAAAAATTTGCTCTATTATTTATATAACTAATAATTTGTATAAAAAGCGTGTCAAATAAATAATATATTTTTAATTATTATAAATACATACATATATAATATATATATATATATATAAAAATATATGTGTATATAATATATAAACATATATTTGTTTCACATTTTTATATTAGATATACTCGTATAAATGTATATCCACGATATATTATTAGGTTTTGGTTTTTTTAGTAATTTATGTCGCGATCCCAAAATCCAAATTGAAAATGGTATTATAAAAATATATTTGTATTTGTATTGTATTAATTTTAGTTATCATATTTCCTAATAAATATATGGAGTTTAAAATTGAAATATTCTTGCTATTGAAAAAGATTCATAAATAGGTACATAGTAAGAACAACGACAACCAGGTGTAACATATTTTTGACAATATTTTTATTTGATTTGGATATTTGTTGGATAATATATATATATATATAATGTTATATATATATATATATATATTAAATATAAAAAAAAAATAAAGTTTACCTGTGTAGTCCACACCGTTATTTTCAAAGTCACTGGATCATCTTTATCATGGGACCTGTTAAACATTTTTGTAGTTATACCGTGACACTTATCAGAAATATTGATCATTATTGATTTCATTATTAGCACAGGATTAACGTTTTGATACACTGAAGTCGAATATAATAATAAAATATCAAATAGACTTCTTAAAAGCAACCGGTTACTACTTTTTTATGAAGATTTGACAATCAGTAAAGATTTGTATGTAAAAAATTGGTATTCAAACTACTTATATTCAAGGTGCGTGATTGTATTATATATACAATGTTGTAATATTTTGACTGAATTGTATAACGGCAATTACGTGCACGCAAAATTACTTCGAAGTTGGGATTCAAAAATTCAGTGAAGTAACTAAAAAATATTAAACCTAATTTTAATTAAATATATTTGAATATATACAAATTTTATTTATTGTTAATATATTTATTTGTTATATTTAATAGATAAAATTACTTTAATTTTCACTTCTAATTAATTTTTAGTAAGACTTCATTAGGTACTTACATATCTACTGTGTGAAATTGAATATATTTTATTAATTCATATATCCTGATTGTATCGCTGATATTGTATCTATGTTTCAAATATTAAATTCGATACTAATATATATATGGCACCGCTGTAGATAACACTAATAAATTACAATATGTGCGCTGAAAATGATTTGATCACGTTTGTCACAGATATGTAAATTTTGTTTACTCTTTGTACACGCACGAAAAATTGGCAAATATTAGTCCAAATTAGAAATATGAGTGATTACGACTAATTTATTTTTAATTATTTTTTTTTATTTTTAAATTGTAATCAGAACTTATATTAACCCAAAAGATTTTTTTTATCAGCAGTATTTGAAAGTTGAGGGCAAAAGATGTATAACCAGTCAACCACCTTGATTCTTACAATGATAGAAACAGCAATATTTAAAAATCCCTAATAAAAGTAGTTTCATTGTTAGTTTTTTTTGGATGTGAGCACTATTTTTCGATTTACGAGACGTTAATATAATTTTTTAATATACGTTATTTATTTGTTCTATAGGATGTGTTGTTAATTTTGCCTTAAAAGCCTTTGATCTTCAACAGCTCTTTTTATATAACCTCTATTAAAGCTTGCACGTAACCGGGGTAAAAGGAATCAACTGTATCTTCACCCTGGAAAAGATGCAAACAACTAAAAATAGTAAACAAAAAAGTAAATTACGTTAGAAATGCAATTTTACAAATAAATAGCTATTCCTACTCTGCTGATGAATATTTCTGACAAAATACCAGATCAAGGTTATACAGTTCTCTAAAAAAAATTTAACCGTGTATACGTGAAGTTTATGTTTTTGCAGTGGTTGAATAAAGTATCTATTATTTCGAAAAATTTCAATGAAATTAAAAATAAGACATTGATCTGTTCTTCCCCTGGAACCCCATTTTACTTCGCCTATGGGGTGAAAAAAGACAGATGAAAAATAGTAAAAAAGAACATATTTCTAAAATTAGGAATTTAAAAGTAATTTTACTGAATATAGTTCGATAATTGCTTGTTTAATACGTTTTATGTGTTAACTAAAAGCAACTTTAAAAATTAGAATGAAAATTAATTTTCAAACGATAATTGACAAACAATTAATGATAAATTTATTTAAATCATAACCGCTAACTCTTTTTTGGAGGATTTCAGAAGAACCGCTGAAATGTATGTGGAAATACAGGAATCTTCTTTTAATTGACAACTTTAATTTCTTCTTTTAATGACAACTATAAACTATGAAGGTAGTATATCTTCTTGAAAAATGAATTCAATAACCAGCGATTTTCAAAATATTAAAATCATTTCAAATAATAATATAATACTATACTAATAATAAAAGAACACAAAAATTCATAGAATTGAATTTTAAATGTTTTATTTCTTCTATAGAAATTATCAGTGGTTTTTAAAAATAATGGTATCTTACGTTAAAATTATACAAATTATACTATACAAGCACAAAATTGTTTTGCATATTTTCATGAAAATATTTTTAAACGTAAATGAGTTAGTTAGCGATCAAATTATTTGCATAATTCGTGAAAAAAATCTATAGTGTTTATATATATATATATATATATATATCTGATAAATGAAAAATATAAAAAGTACAAGAAATGCAATCTACAGTCTATAAAAGATTTAGAGATTTAAAGATTCAATTTAAGTTTAATGTTTTGTTCAGTGCATCCCGGTTTTAAAAAATTGTTATTAGCATTTTATAAAATATAATTTTTAATACTGTACTACAACTATAAACTAGCGTTATACTCACCCTTAAAAACTATGATCTAAAAATAATTCTATCATATTTTACATTACAAAGTAAATTGCTTGTAATCGATATGAGCATTTAAAAATATTTGCTCGGGGGAAGTAGGTGCTCCTGAAAATAGATTATTCATATTTAGTATAATATAAATTTAAAATTAAATGTATAAGAAGGAAACTATTATATTTGTATTATTATATAGAACAATATTACCCAAAGAAAACCACCCAGCAGGTTTTCCTCCATTGGATTGTTTTCTAGCAGAATTCAAAGCATGTCGAATTGCACATACAACCACAAAACTCATGCAAAAAGCGGGTTCGCCGGTTGCTAATTAGAAATTGAATTAAAATTATAAATATTACAAATTTATTAAGTGATATTTTAAAAAAATATTCCAATAAACCAAATATTGTAATGCCTATTCAAGTATAGTTAAAGTTTATTCTAGTAGCATGTAATAATTTAGTAAAATGATAAACAGAAAATTCATTTGGTTACAAGAATGCAAAAATTCATTAAAAATATTTTAAATTACAATACAGTATAATTTTGAAATAGCTGAAAAAAATCAGTAATTGTCGCTTTGGAGAAAAATTATAAGACTTGCTGGTCATAGTTAATAACTTCAGAAGAATCTGATGTAAATAAATGTAAAATTTTATAATGAAAACATAGTTAACACAAAAGCATTACCTTTAGATCTTAAAACGCCAAGCGGATTTTTATTATTTCTTGTGAATTCTATGCGAAAATCAACTGGAATATCCTTGACGCCCGGTGGTTTATAAGTCCATGTGCGATTAGTTTTTAATTCTCCTGATTTCTTATCATAAATAATTTGTTCGCTCAGCCAATAACCTAAACCCATAACAAAAGCACCTTCCACCTGAAAATATATAATTCATAAAGCAATAAGCTTGATCTTTGTGATTAAAACTAAAATTGTGCAGTTAAATAATGTTCCAGAAAAATGTATTTGGTCTATTTTGAAAGTTCAATCAATAAAATTATTATATATGTGAAATATAGTTTGAAAACCAATTTACTTGGCCGACATCGATTTCAGGACTCAAACTTTCTCCGGTGTCCTCTAGTAAATCAACACGTAAAATCATGAGATTTCCTGTCAATAAATCAATTTCTACCTCACAACAAGTTAAGCCAGCTATTTCATAAGATGGTGATGAGTCTTTAGTAAACCTGTGAAAATATTACAAATGACATTATAAATTCGTTAAATATATAATCAAGATTAAATCTTAGGCCCTTAATCCCTGTTTTTTATAGTTAAATCCTTCTCGTTTTTCTCGTATCAGACTAAATATCTTCCTGTTTCCAAGTGATCATCTCATTAAAATAATATAGAAAATGTACTTACGAATGGGTTGCCTGTAGATCTACATCTTGCAAATGCGCCATTTCGACAACATCACTCCAAGCAGCTTTTTCACCGAGTTTCTCTCGAAAAGGTTTCAAACGTTCCAATAGTGTTTTGCAAGCTTCCATAACGGCCTATAAATTATGAATTCAATTAATTTGGAAAGTGATATTGGAATATTTCATTTAATATTATTTTTATTAAAACTTATGTTAAATTTTATTTACGTACAAAACAACAAGCTTCACTTGTAACTGATCCTCCAGTTGTGAATGCATTGGGGCAGATCAGGTTGTTGGTTGGTTTCACAGAAACTTGAGATAAAGGCACACCTAAAATGTGAGCACAAACTTGTGCAACCTAAAAAAATAATAAAGCATAAGGAAATACATCTATTTTGATTAAGGAGAAACTGTTTCTTATGCATTTAAAATTACAATATGTATAAAAAATAAATAAATAAAAAATATAATATATTATTTTTAATCTATAAAGTTGAACAAATGAATTTAGATGAATCGATTAAAATGTCTTATATCCAAATATTCAAAAATTGTAAACTAAACAAAATTGGTGTCTATTTTATAATATGTATATCTTTTACTATACTTTTGTGTTAATTCCCTGGCCACATTCGATGCCACCATGAGTAACTGCCACTGAACCATCTCCGTGATAAATGCAGACGGCAGCCGAAAATTTGCCGAAGTAGTCCAGGGCGTAGGACATCGGCACTATTGCTATGCCTCGTTTACGCCAACGATTGTTTTCATTAAATTCATTTATTGCAACTTTTCGACTATCATACTCTGTAAATGATATGAGAAAAAGATCTAGTTTTTATCTTAGCTAATTTTTTTTGTTAAATTTAATATGTAAAAAGAATCAGAATTTTGAATAGAAAAGTATTACCAGAAACAAAACACGTATCATTGACTTAAAAAAATCTAAATATCAAAATATTTATAAAAAAATTAGTTAAATTAGATGAGTAATAAATAATTAATAATTGAATGCAATAAATAATAATAATAATAAAATGTTCTGTAATATAATAAAAAACTAAATAATAATAACATAAATAGTATTTTTCTAATTTCAATATGCATGAATTCTTTTAAAATTTTATTTAATCCCGTGGACAAACCTGTTTTTTTTCGAAAATCTCCAACTAATTCTTTTACAAGATTATTTTCGTCCCGAAAATTGGCAATTCTTACGTCCAAAGGATCCACTCCAGAAACATGGGCAATATGTTCCATTATGTTTTCAATCATGGCGATGCCTTCTGTGCTACCTAATTAATATTTTTTATAATATATATACGAGGTCTGTTCAAAAAGTACCCGGAATTTTCGTTTTTTCAAAAAATATTTATTTATTCGTCTACATTAATGTGGTCCCCTTCAAAGTAGTCCCCCCCAGATATAATACACTTATGCCAGCGTTTTTTCCAATTTTCGAAGCACCCTTGATATTCACTTTTTGATATGTCCTTGAGCACTCTCAGCGATTTTCTTCAATCGAGGAAAACCGCCGTCCTTTCATGGGTCTCTTCAACTTTGGGAATAGGAAAAAGTCACACGGAGCCATATCTGGTGAATTTTTGCACTTTGCAACACTTTATTTCATTTTTTACGCAAAATTTAATACAAATTCTTTGACTTTTCAATTCTTCCATTGTAAAAATCGCCGAGCTCAGAAAAACACGTCGAACCTTAGCGACTACCACAGACAAAGTAAACAGTGAATATAGCTGAAAATTTCATCATACTTTAGGGGCATGTATACCAACACAATAAAAAAAAAAATTTGACAATCAGACACTCCAGACCCGCGAAATTTAATTATTAGTAATTCCGGGTACTTTTTGAACACACCTCGTATATATATATATATATATATATATATATATATATATATATTATATTAAATTTTAAAATTTTATATATATTTCTATAATATATTTATATACTAAGTTAGTTGACAAGAATTATCTACATCTCGAAATAAAATTAAATGATTTAGAATTTTACATCAGTTATTCTGCATTTGATTAATTTGGATGGATTTTAAATTCAATATATTTTAAAAAAAATCTATCGCAAACTATCATTAAATACCTAAGAATTAACATAAGAATTTACTGAGAGTTTTAGAAAAATCTTATGGGAATCTAGGCAGCACATAGCTCGAATCTAATAAGAATGCAGTCAGAACCGTTAGAACTTAGTTGAAAATCTAATTAGAATTTGCTTAGAATTTGCAAAGTTTTGTAATATTTTTGACTGTATCAAGTTATTTTCTAGTATTTGGAAATTCCTTCTTCCGTTTTTTGAAAACAGAAAACTAATCAGTATGGTAATATCTATATGATAATAAAAAAAAATTAAATCTAAAAATTTACAAATTGCAGAAGGTTGGAGCAAGTCAATACTACTTGCATGAATAACATAGACATGGTCAGATTTTTTTAAACTAAATTCTGTTATTTTATTATATTTATATTCTTATGTGAATTTATCTATTACAGTTATTACTAAATTCTTAAATAAATGATAAAGCATATATACGAAACAACAGGCAAAACGCATATTTCAACCGTAAAATGCAACAAATTTAAGAAATTATCCTAACTAACACATTTTTTCATTTTGATCTTTTTACTTCATTTTATTTGTGAATAAAATATATTAGATATAAGCACTAAATCAGCAAACACAATATATCCGTAAAAAGCAATTAGTTTTTAAGAATAATCATGCGTCTACTCACCTGGAGCTCGACACCACGTGTTAGAAGGCTTTTCAGACAAAACTGAGAATCCATTAACTGTAAATTTACTTTTGTCGTAACAATTTCCAAACATTTCCATTGTACTTCCAACAACCCCTTCATTACGCGAGCTTCCATAATCTTGGTAAAAATTGTTCGTCAAGTATTGAATTTCGCCTTTTTCATCCACAGCCACCTTGTCAATAATGATTTTAGAATATAAGTCATAAAACAAAAATTTTAAGAAAAAGTAAATATAAAAAATTGAAATGAAAGCATAATAATGAGGGGATTCAGAAATAAATATTGACTACGATTACTTTAAAAATCGCTCAGTAAATATTATCCATATTAATTCAATGGGGTCAATGATCATCATTTGAATTAGAGGAATATTTTTTTAAATAGAAAACAAAGGTATAATGTATACTTTGTTCAAAATAAAACCAAATTTTAATATTAAGAGTACCTATTGGATATTTTGCTAAGAAAATTTCTAAATAACTAACTCAAATTGTTGTAAAACTAATTTAAGTTATTATAAATTGTAAATGTTGTTCTTCAAGAACCTAGAAATTTTGGAAATATCTTTCAAATCATAATTAAATTATTTATCTTAATACCTCGTAATCGTTTACACAATCATATCTTTTCCCTATGGTATCCATGGTATCTTCTAAATTTAAAACCATCCTTACAGGACGATTTAAATTGTGAGCGGCAACAGCACAAGCGGCTGCAACTTGATTTCCTCTTGAGATTTTTACTCCATATGCACCGCCTAATCGTCGGACTTGGACATTAATCCTTGAATTAGATAAAAAAAATATAATACCTTGTTAACTTTTTTCTACTATTATAGAGCTTTATGATAAATAAGAAATATTTGCAACTTGTACGATAATCTATGAAGCTAAAACTTTCTCGTACCCATTGAAATGTATGATTTCGAATTACCTATGTTCAGGAATTTTAAGAACCGCAGAAATGGCCATTTGGACAGCGTCTATCCATTGAGTAGCAGGATAAACGTCCATGCCATCCTCCTTGGGCACGCACACCACTGCGTGCGTCTCCATGCTGTAATGGTACTGACTGCCCATGTCCTGAGATCCGATGAACATATGGGCAACGTTTGTTCCTGAAAATATTATTTTTATAATAAAATATACTAAAAACATATATTTATTATTAGGATGATTTGATATAAACCCTATTTATATATAAATGTAGTTTGAATGCATGAGTTTGTTGAATTCCTCATTAGCAGGAGGGATAGTTAAAGCCTTCATACAGAATATTCGAAGAAAGAAACCTTTCAATGACAATTATTTTTAAAGATTTTTTTTATATAAAATACATAAATTAATGATTTTAGTTAAATATTTTCTGTATAAAGACAAGGACAATGATTTTCAGTGCATAATTTGGCTATAATCTGTCTATAATCCATATTCATCTTAATAAAATATTTTTATAGTATAATGGTATAAAATTCTAATCAATAAAGAGATTTTTGATACGGAGCAAAAAGTGCAAAAAATGGTAATTTAATTTTTGAGATAACGGAGCGTCCGATTTTGATTCAGAAAACATTCAAGTCAATTTTGTATTGACAAAATGAAGAACTGTTAAAATTATTGTGAAGGCCGGTCTAGCGGTTTCGGAGATCCAATATAAAAAGCGAAAAATGCCATTTGGCGGTTAAAAACGGTTTACATTTCTATGGGGTCCGTACCATTATTTATCCGCGAACATGCAACGCGGCGCTTCCGCGCTTCGATAGTTCGTCTCTACGTAGCTAACTCAACGCGATTACTTTGAAACAAGGTTTAAAATTAAAAAAAAAATATTTCGAAGTTTAAAAAAAAAATTCATAAATTTTATATTTTCGGTAAGGAAAGTTCTTGGAGTATGCCTTAAGGCACGATGCCTTAAGGTAAATGCTCCGCTAGTTTGCTTCAATTGTTTTCAAAGGGTTGAAATATAACTTAAGTGATGTTATAAGGCGTAATAGAGGTTTATTCAATATTTAAAATGTAATGTTTTCATAAATAATTATGCAAAGACTTATAACTCATATTGCATACTATCCAATAAAAATAATTTTAATTGAATTTGGAACAGCTGAACCTGCCTTTGTCAAAAACTAATTAGCACGTCTCCTTGTCAATAGGAATCAAATGTTTTTTGAATTATCCAAATCGGTCGATTCATGTTCACAAAATCGTGGTGAAAAATTGTATCCAAACATACGTACACACACATATACATCCAATTTTTCTAAGATATGCCAAAATGTTCCAAAACCTCTAAAACGCTAATTACTATTAATGAAGTAATCCATCTTTACACAAACAACTATACATTTTTTTATATTCATTTGTAGAAGGCAGCCCAATGGCTTGCGTATCTATACTTGATAGATTTTTAATATAAAAAATTATCTAATAGTATTTTTTTAAGTCAAAATCGGGACAGCAATTTTTATTTATGCTAATCCAGGACAAAGCTTTATGCTAAATAACAAATATCATTTAGTAATAAAACAAAAATAAGTTTTATTTAAAATGAATCAGTTTATTTGATAAGAATTACTGACTTTTAGTAAGAACTTTATACGTGTTTTTCGCTTTTAAACCTTGTATGAAATTTTGTAAATAATTGTTAGTAAAAATTAGCAATTATGGCAGTTTGAAAGTTCGTTTTCATAATTTTTGCTAATTTTCGTAACTATTTAACCCGCTTTTGAAACTTTGCATTCGCCAATTTTCTCATTCATAACGTGTTGTTTCATATAAGCATACTCCAACATTATATATGCTAATCATTTTTATATAATTGATTGTTTATCACTTGATTATATTATATTATTTGATGTTTACAAAGCCATTGCGAAACAACAGTTTAAATTTATACTTTTCGAAAATCCAGGACAATCTGGGACAAAATATCTAAATCCAGGACAAATATTGCTTTTAGAATCGCCCGGGACAGAAAGTGAAATCCGGGACTGTCCCGGACAAAACCGGGACAAATGGTCACCTTACTAATAGATATTGATAATATTGTCAAATTAATTGCAGCAATGTCCGAAAAAAGCTATTTTTACAAACAACACACTTCAATTTAAGTTATACCTTAATTAGTTTTAAGTTATACCTTTATTAGTTGCTTCACGATGAGCATCTCTCTGCACTCTTTCCGGTGTATTTTCATTTTTCAAAATATCTCTCACATCTACAAATATTTTTTTTCCTTCCTCATCTGGTATGTAATCCATATGAACCATACTCGCCGCTTTATCGGCCAAATGTTGCGTTTCGGCAACTATGACGCCCACTGCCTGTCCGTAGTAGCGGACCCTTCCACTGCAGAACACTTCTTCGTCCTCGATCATGCCCAACATTCTGCGGGTGGTGAATGTGTTGACGCCTGGTATATCTTTAGCGCTAAAGAACGCCTTTACTCCCTCCAAATCCTACACAGATAAGAAAACAACAAAATTTATAAGTCATTTATAACTTATTTATAACTAACATAGTTCTTTCAAATATGATAAATGAAATTGCAATTATTTAACACCTAATTTTCTAATTCTAATGGAGTAGTTGTGAGACTTGATAATTATTAAAAGAAACAAATTAAAATATTCAATTACTTGTAAAAAGAAAACTTGAAATAGTGCTTATGTTATTTGTTTTTTTTTTTTGAAGATAATTAAAATTTCATTTTCATTAATATTATGTGAAATGTTGGGTCACAGAAAATTTTAATTTTGTAAGCACTTTTAATTGTAATCACTGCATAATAATTAAAATAATAAATTATTATTTGTATTATTATATTACTACGTTTATTTTGTTATGACCAAGAAATTATCTCATATACATGACTTAAAAATATCGTAAGAATTGCAGTACTTATTATCAAAAAAATAGAGTTGTGCAACATATTTAAGAAATACCAAATGTTTTTATATTTCTAATTTTTCTAGACTTCTCAACTTATCGTCAGACATGAAAAATAAAATTGTTCATGTTGTTATAGAAAATTCTAAAGCAAAACCAAAACTAGTTGGTATTTTGCCTTAAGGCAAGTTAGATGAATTTCCCGATATGTGTATTTTTATTGTGATAATTAATTTATGAGTGATTAAAAGTATTCCGAGTGGATTTATTACACATGATTCAAGACAAATAAACACGTTAACCAGGATTATTTTGTAAAAGCAAATTTCCAAATTAAATTATTTAATTAATTAATTTCAAAAAATTAAAAGACTTGTCGTAGGGCCGTAATATTTTATTATGATCTATGGTATCTACCGTCCAAAAAAAAGTAAAAATCGTTGAAAAAAAATCTTTTAACACTTTATTACAAGAAAACGACCCGGCCGATCTCTACCAGAAACTAATCAACACGATTCCCAACTAATATCTTTCGAACGGTTTTTGAATTTTCAAAATCAATTCAGACTGCGGGCTAAAACGTGGACAAAATTTTTTTTCACTTTTTTGCTATTTACAAAGAAACGGCTAGGCTGATCGTCGCGCAAATTGGATAAGCACTAGTCCTCATCGAGATTCACACAAACGCACACACACACACAAACACTTTTTCCAAATTTGGTCTCATTCGATTCAGAATGGCTTGAATTGTCGAGAAAACATAAAATTAGCGAATCGAATTTTTTATGAAAACATAAACTTCTCCTTCGGAAGTTAACTAGTTTAATAACTTACATTCCATATTTCGCGCAGCATAATTTTAAATTATAATTATTTATATTTTTTTAATTTATTACATCTTACCAATGCATCTTTCGCGTTTAAATTAGCAATCTTAGTCAATGGTTTCCTTGCCAAAACAAACGATGCGTACAACTCATTGGGTTGTGGTGGAATATCACATATGTATTCTGCTTCTCCGGAACACTAAATTAGTTAAAATTATTAATTAAATAAATTGATCAATTATTTCTATAGTAATATCTTTCTACTGACTTGAGCAATTCCTTCCAGTTTTCCGATGGGTTGTTGCAACGGCCATAGATTTTTATTTGTATCATAATTTTGTTGACCAGAAGATAATGGTCTACTCAAAAGTTCACCTCCTGACATGACTAAAGATGATTTTAGTTTTTCGGGGCACATATTTAAAACAAACTGTAATAAAAAATAATAAATTTGTGTTTTATATATTATTTTTGAATATTTTTTTGCTTATTTTTAGTGAGAGATAACCTTATAAAATAACGATAGAGCCAAATTCTTTCTATATTCAGGTGAAGCATCAGGTAGCTCATGATCTAAGGATAGCTCCGAATTCAGTGTATCCAATGCTCTTCTCAAAACGCCATTATCAAAAATATTGACACCTTTCAGAAAATTTTCAGTTTTTGAAGCATGAATAAAATTAGGGTTTATGCCGCCAAAAACAATTCTTGCGTTATCTACATTTCCAGTAGAATTATCAAATCTGACATAAAAACCAGCGTTTACATAAGCATGAGCGTTTTGGGCTCGAGGCATTATCTAAAAACATCAGATTGAAATCAAAATCATCAAAAACAGTATTTATCAAATTAATATAAGATTGAATACCTTGTAAGTTTTAAGAGCAAAATTTCCTGAAATCGGTGATAAAATTATACTGACTATTACTTTATTGTGCATGTCTAACTTCAAAAAGTCAGCAGGCGTTACCTCCAATTCCATGCCAGCGGAATCGACTACAAAAATTGCAATATTAAATATTAAGTAGTCAAATATACAAATATTGATAATTATACCTATTTTCAGAAATGCTCCAACTGCCTCCAACGTCAGAAATATGTCAGAAGGAAACTCTGGATGCTGATGCTTCAAGGATAGGTTTCCAGCTAATGTCCCCATCTATATAAAATTAAATTTCTTGAATAAATACTCTAATGAATAATATTATAGCTATATATTACATAGTTAATCCTCTTTTTGCACGGTATTCTTATATGCTAATCAGCATTGTGCGATGTTAATTATGAATGCGTTCATATGCGATTTTTATGTCATTTGCTATTATTATTAAATTCAACAAAAATTTTGTATTACTTTAAACGTTGTTTAAATTATAATTGACATACATATTATAAAACTTAAAAAACTTACGTTTCTAACAGGTACGTTAGCCACCAGATCAATGTGTTTGACTATCTCCAATACGTATTCAAATCCATCTGTTCCGCCTACTTCCAATAAATATTTCATGGTATCTGTCAAACTAATATTAGCTCCTAATGTTATGGTTTTATCTATAGATTGTTCTTTCAATTCATTCACCTCATTAACATCTATATATACTTTTGGTGGAACTTTTATTCTATATACTCCTTTTCCTGTATTTCCGGCCACCAACATGTATGATAGTGATTTATGTTTTGACATTATCTGGAATATGTCTTTAATTTTTTGTACTTTATACCAAGTAGTATCTTTGATATCATATGATTTTATTGTTTGATCACGAAGAAAGCAAAAATCATAACATTCATCCAAGTTCTTCGGACAACGTTTTAATTTATCCAAGTCTTCTATATCCTGCAAAATTATTCATCAGTAAAATGCACAAATAAAAACTGGTGTCAAAAATTATCTATAATTACCATAAATTTTTTGGAAATACTTGGATCGGCGTCTGATGCTAAAGATTTGAAAGCATCCATTATAGGCCTGTAACCAGTGCAACGGCATATATTTCCACCAAATGAATTTTATTGTTGTGTATCTATTATCCTCCAGCAAACTAAATTAAAAAAAGAACTTTTTAGTAAATATAACCAATTTTAGTTATTTAAACGAACTCAAATCTCACTTTGAGTTTAATTTAATAACAATCGATATAGCCCAAGTTTATCTAATCCAATATAGCAAAAAATTATTTATAACAAGGTAGAAAATGAAATAGCATGTGAAATTTAAATTTAGATTGAATTTAAGCAGTATTTTTGCACAAAGTGACCATAACATTTAACAAAGTTGTTGATCGCTATTCATCTAAAATATTGTTTTACTTTAGGGATTAAATTAGCAGAGGTTGAATTTGAAAAGGAATTTAAAAAATATTGATATTGTTGAGAATATTGATAACAAAAAGAATAAAAAATCTATTTAGACATTTTTTAGTATTGCAATAAATAAAATGAAATTATTGAAGTAGTATTCATGATTGTAAATTAAAAAATGCACTAGAAACGATTATTAATATTTTAGAAAATATGTGGATGTCGAAAAAAAGCCACTTTTTCAGAGTTTGCGGTTTAAAGCAGTACAGAAATGCCGTTTTTCTGTCTTTAATTTAATAATTTGATTAGTCTATAAGATTAATTTCTCACCTGTGCATATTCATGACCATTCCTGGGCTACAATAGCCACATTGTGTTCCGTGAAATCTAGCTAAAGTCGTTTGAAGAGTATGATAGCCAGTCTTTTTGTCTCCAAGACCAGACACAGTTGTTATTTCCCATCCATGGCAAGAATATACCGAAACCAGACACTGTAATTTTTATTATACAAGCAAACATTTTTATAAGATAAGCCCACATGTTGAGAAACACATGTGTATTATTAGTCCGCACTCCAACCAAAAATTCTTATGGAAATAACATGGGTAAAATTCTATTTGTTTTTAGAATTTTATAACTTAGAGACAAGTGAATCAAAATTTTGAGAATAACATTGCATTTGCTTATTTTATCATAAATAAAATAATTACAACAAAAATGTGATGAATTTGAGTTCGAACTAGCACGTAGGCAATTTAATTGGCTACTGGGCTGGAAATCACAAGTCTCATTAGAAAATAAACTCCTCATATACAAGACAATTATTAAACCAATATGGTCCTACGGTCTACAACTATGAGGTGCGGCCAGTAAATCAAACATAACTATTCTATAGAGGTTCTAGAAGAAATTTTTTAAAGAAATCGCAAACTCTCCAAAATATGTCCCAAACTGGTTAATACATCAAGATCTCAGAATTCCAACAAGAAGAAGAAATTAATCATTACTGCTCCAGATACAAAGCTCGTCTAAGTGGTCATCCAAACCAATTAGCTTGTGATCTGCTCAAGCCTTTCCCGCGTCTCAAAAAAAGAATCTGCTATGATTTAATACATCAAAACACATAATATCTGAGAAGGTGCTATTGTGGGATAGCGATCCTTCTCACGCTGTCAAATCAAATTTACCTGATTAAGTAGTAGCTGAATGTACTGTGAGTATAGTTCGCTATGTATAATAAAACAAAAAAAAATTGATATACATACTTTATACGTAATAATTATATACTTTGATATACATCCGACGATCGTTGGTGGGGCAGAAGACAGTATATTGAACGACTTGTAACGGATAACACATAATGCTAATTTAGGTTTCCATATTTTAAATTTTAAATTATAACACACTGATGATGAGACAAACCTAGTCTCGAAACGTTTGTGAAAATTATTATTTAATAAATTAGTACAAAAAAGAGTGTTGTTTGTTCATATTTCCAAATTAATATCTATTTATCCGCTCAGAATACATTTGTTATACTTTATAAGTATTTACTTAAGAAAAAGAAACAAGAAAATTTGATTGGAGTGCGGACTATTTTAAAGTTAATATTCAGAGCTAAAACTTTCAGAAAATTTTCTTTTTATCAATTTGGAAGCATTTACCTATTACATATTAGATATTATGCCTAACGCCGCCACTGTTCTTACCTTCATTGAGAGTTCATGAGATTGTATTATATAACAGACATATGATATCACGAAGAAAATTATATAATTATTGTTTTGATTTAATACTAACCGAATTAACTGCCATGCTGACAGTCTTCTCAGTAATCGGATGTGTCTTTTTAACCGAAACGATGCAGGCACCACATCCGCCTTCGTGGCACATGGCTTTGACGTCGCGCAGTCCAGCATAATGACGGAGATATACATTCAGCGATGTATCGGCAGGTATATTTGTTGGAACTTAAATAAAAATATTTCATAATTATTGATTTGAAAAATATATATTATATCAATAGATAAACGTTTCTATGAGTTCATATTTATAAATATTTACAAATTCATACCTTTATGCAAAGTTCCATTCACTATAAATTTAAGTTCAGAAGCCCTGAAAATATTGTAAAAACTGAGTTGTAACAAAAATGTTTATATAGTTATTAATTATTACATAATACATACCGAACTATGTCATTAATTTACAAGATTTACCGTGATTTAAAGATTATAACAAAAAAAAATTGTTTCTGATTTTTTTTGGAAATAGAAGCTTAATATTAAGTAGTGTAAAATATATCGACATAATGTTATACAATAACAACGCATAATTTTGTGTTTAGTATTTGTATAAATTACTTGTGTTATTTATGAATTAGGTGCAAGTGGCATTTTGCCTTAATTAATTAAGTGACTTGGACTTCCCAATATGTGTAAATAAATTTAAAAAATGCTCATTATTCCAAATTTGACTGATTTTTATGATAGGTATAGTTCTACATATTTTATGATGTTCATTTACAAATTACGTATATGTAAATTAAATACGGCTCGGCCGATCTTTGCTTAAAACTGATGAACACTATTTCCACTATGTCCAACAGTTCAGGATTTTTGACCAAAATTTTACCGAAAAGTTTTACACTTATCTGCTAACTATAAAAAAACAATCTACGCGACTTCTTATCTTTATGATTAATTTCGTATATAAGTTTGATAAAATATATGAATATATACATTAGTCGTTAGCTACATTTCATTGAACATTGTTTTGTGTAATACGAGATATTTATACATATTTATAGGAGTACCAAAAACAAAATGTGGATTAATCTGCAAATGCATAATAATACGTGAATATAAATAATACCATCATCTATATATACACACACACATATATATATATATATATATATATATATATATATATTTACAACTATATAGAATTATTACTTGAGTATTACTTATACAGAGATTTCTATTTGCAAAATCCGGTTTTTGTACAATTAACTTTTTTCATAACACTAACACTAGCTATGCACAAAAGGTCACATGAAAAATTAATTAATTTTAATTATGATGGATTAATTTATTTATAGGAGAAACAATCGAAAATTGAATAATAATAGCAAGCATTTAAAACATCAAACATAAACAAGCATTATGAGGAGTGAAAGTTGATCTTTAAGCCAGCAAAAGCATTTATTTGAACGGTTTCATATAAGAATTGTGTTTTTAACTCTGAAATTTTGTAAAATTATCTTTTATCATTACTCACATAGCACATATAATATACGCTTTCAATTAATGGAATTTAAAAACATAATTAATGATATAAGTATATCGAGCGAATTCCCACAACATACTGAGCGCGATTATGAATGCAACACCTAGTTTGCATCCGGATTTCTAATCAATTATTGTTATAGAGGGAACTAGTTGTAAGAGCTGTTTTACACCAAGGACATTTTACAAACGACTTAAAACAAGTTAGATTTTTTATTTTGTTTATGTATAGGTCGAATAAAATAAATTTGCATACGATTTTGCATTTTCTATGTTTCATAACTATTAGTGCTTATAAATTCATATAATAGAATATATTTATAATATATGTTATAATAAAATAATAAATAAAAATAGAATAAACAAGAAAATAGTCTAATAAATGCATATATTGACCCAAGTAAATATATACGAAATTTGTTTCAGTTTATTGTACGCAAGAACACGGAGTAGATTGCTACATAAGGACTATATATTTAAATATTTAAATTTTATTTGAACTAAAAATAAATTGGTACTGATATTTTGCCTCGAGGCAAGTTACATAAACTTCCTGATATGTGTACTTTATAAATAATCGACTTAATCAATACAAAACTAGTTGGTATTGGTATTTAGCCTTGAGGCAAGTTACATGAACTTCCCGATATGTGTAAATAATCGACCTAATCAATAAAAAAATAATAAATTAATTTATGAGCGAAAAAAGTATGCCGAGTGGATCTATTACACATAATTGAAAACTTACGAACACGTTAACTCGGAGTATTTCTAAAAGCAAATTTTCAAAAATCAACGATTTATATAATTGAATCCGTTTCCGCAGGACTTTAATGGTAGGTATGTTCATTAAATATGTATGTAGGTACTTATAAGTACTACTTTTGTTATACCAAGTAAATCCCCTAATTGTAATATTAACAAATGCCAAAAAACTACTCATTTTTTCAGACTTTGATAAATTTTTAAAATTATACTACTTGTCGTAAGGCCGTAATATTTCAGTAAGTTCTATAAGACCATATATATCGCCAAAAAAGTTCCATAAAAATCGGCTTAAATTTTTTTCTTAACAGTTCATTACAAGAAAACGGCTCGGTAGATTTTCACCGAAAACTAATCAGTATCATTTGCAACTAATATCTTTCAAACAGTTTGTGATTTTTTAAAATCGATTCGGTAGTATGAGCTTAAATATGGACAAAAATTTTAACACTTTTTTCCAAATTACAAAGAAACGGTTCAGCAGATCTTCGCACAAAACTGACAAACGATAGTCCTCATTGAGATACATCAAATAGCTTTTAAAATTGCTGAAATCAGTTCAGTCGTTTTTTAGAAAACGCCGATCAAATGTCTAATTTTGACAAATGTCAAAAAAACGATGCTAATTTTTGCGAACTTTAACGAATTTTCCAAGTAAAACGAGTTGCCGTAGGGCCGTAATATTTTTGTATGATCTATAAGACTGTGGTATTTACCATAAAAAATCATAAAAATCGTCGAAAAAAAAATTAATACTTACAAGATTTTTATAATTACAAGAAAACAGCCCGGCCGATCTTAACCAAAAGTAATCAGGTCGATTCCCACCAATATCTTTCAAACGGTTTTTGAATTTTTAAAATCGATTTCTGCTATTTACGAAGAAACGGTTAGGCCGATCGTCGCACAAAATTGATAAACGCTAGTCCTCATCGAGATGCATCGAATGGCTTTTAAATTTTTGAAATCGGTGCAGCCGTCATTGAAAAAACGTCGATTTACGCAACCCTGTTCACACAGAGTCAGCGCGTTAATGAGCTTCGTCATGAGTTCGCCACTGTAAGTTTGTTTACATATAGAAGAAAATGCTTTCCCGATTATTATCAAGTGTTTCTTCTGGATATGTCGGACTCAATAATAATGATATCACCAAAAACCTTCCTTCACGGAAACAACCGTTAGTCATTATTTCATGTAGGGGATCTGGTAGGTTATTCTTTCATTTCCTCTAATTGGCATCATTCGCGTAGTGCTTAAAGCGCATTAGGCATGCTCTAAAATAGCCGTGCACGGACAATACCTGTGTAAGATAATATTTGTTATTTGACCTCTCCGTGGCCTCGATTTAGCCCAACATTGGTTATTGGTAGAAGTAGTCTTCTACCAAGACTACGCGTCCATCATCCGTCAATACGAGTATGACCTTCTACCGGCGCTGCATCTTTGTTGCTCTGCCTTTCCTCAGAGATCATAAATCAGAGCCACTGTAACCTCTAAATACAGTAATATCCTTGTGCTCAAACCAACTGTCATATTTGTTTCCAAAATTTTAACAGTAACCTTTTACAAAAGGTATTTTGTTCTCGGGATAAATTAATTGATTATTTCAAACCTCAAAAACTTAGTCAAATGTGGAGGAACTTATGGCAAGCGCACTATATTTTTTTGCTGATTATGGCAATCTTTTCATAAACTAATAAGTATAAAAAAAATACATTATTGATCGTTTATATAACTGCCACATCTAATTAAATGAAGAGTAAAGTGTTCTGATTTTCATGGTGAAGAAAACCATGTAATCCATGTGCATGATGCAAAAATTACATTTATTGTAAAAAGCAATAACAAGAATATAATATAATTGTTAAATAACTTTAGAACTTTATATACAAACAATAATTAAATAGTTTATTCTCCCATTTCAACATCTTGTATATCAAGATCGTCAAGCATTTCTTCTAATGTTATCCTAGGTACTGATGGATCATCCATATCATCTACATCCACTGGAATTGTTTTGTCCCGGAAAATATTTATATTTTGTCTCATTACAGGATCTTCTTCTAGGTCATCTAAAAATTCATGATAGTCCCTAGAAAAAAAAGTAATAATTTCAGGAAACTTTTAATAATCATTTACTAAAGTGTTTAATAATAGATAATCATATTATTCTTATCATCTGATTTATAAATTAGATATGATCTGTTTCCTCCAAAAAATATATCGCACGGAGTTATCTAAGGTAGTCTGCCACATTCTTCATAAAATTCTTTTTGTCAATTTACGGTATAAGAAGAAAGTCATTTTGACTATATAAATCTTACTTATAGTCAAAAAATTCAAGCATTGAATGCTGCAAAAATTCAATTTAGGATCAATCCTTGCATTAAAATAAATCCATACCGAGTTCTCCGAGTTACGTCAAATGGCTTTTACATTTTTAAAATCGGTACAGTCGCTTTTGACAAAACGTCGACAAGAAGTCAAAAATAGACTTATATACAAGCGAAATAACACACACAAATATAATTTTAAAAATTCGGTCCCATTCGATTCAGAATGACTTGAAACTTGAGAAAATAAAATTGGCGAACCGTATTTTTTCGCGAAAACAAACTTCTCCCTCGGGATGAATAAAAAAGTTCAATGAAACTATTTAAACATCTTAAACAATAACATAACACAAATATACAGCTTATTTAGAACAAATTGCAACTAGTAAATTAGTAAAAATGTAACATTTAAGTAATGCAAATTTGTTAAAATAAATAAATGATATCATACATGTTGCCTGTATCTAGTTCAGTAATTTCCTGAGCTAAATGTTTAAGTTTCCACATTCTGGCCCTTTTTCTAGCAGATCTCTCACCATAATGCTTTTTGACTATAATGACATCAGGAACATTAGCTCGATCAAGTTTATCAAAACTCGAATTATTAACATTAGAATCTTGCAAATTGTAACTAAAAAGAATAAAAATAAATATAATAAGTTGTATTACTTAATATCTAATAAGAATACTATATATGCATATATTTGCACTTACGCTAGAACTGAATCTCCAGGCTTTAGTAAATGACCTAAATGAGTTCTTGTGTGTATATTATTATCGTTTATTCCAATTTCAGAAGCTTTCACAATCCAGGCATCTGCAAGGATATGCTTTGATGAAATGGCACCTTGCCCTGGAAAAGTTTTTCTGTCCTGTAAATAAATCAATTAAAAAAATTAATTACAATATTGAATTTGTTATGTTAGAATGAAATTAATGTAATCAAATTATTAGATTGGTTTTGAGATTTACATCTAATTTAGTTATCAATAAGACTGTTCACCATATAGACCTCATTGAATAGTAATAACATAAAGATGCAATAAAACTATTATATAAAATTATAATATTATAATATAATAATATATAATATTATGTTATATAATGATCTTATAAGTCCAATTTATAAAATAGAACTGATTTAGCTCGTTTATTTTCCTAACTTTTTTTTTACAAAACATCTTTAAAGTCAATATGGTACATTTATCTTATAGTATAATATTATATCTTATACTATAATATTATATCCAATTTATAATATAGAATTCAAAATAAATTAAAAAATATATTACATAACTGCTGGCATACCTTATCTGCAATAATTTCAATGTCCATAATAATATACTCTGTCAATTGTTTAGGATTACATATGCTATCAAATGGTTGTCTCCAAAATACTGTACTAGAAACTTCAGCAACTAATCAGGAAAATAATGTTGAATATATTATAAATGTATTTTAATGAATAGAAAAATATTCCTAAAAACTTACTTTGAGCAGACATTGGATCAATCAAATGCAGAGTATTTGTTACTCTGTAAACTAAACATATTGGTGCAATACTACCAAGTTGTTGAGTTAGCTTTTTCGGTAGACATACAACACTGTCTTTGGAAATTGGTACAATATCCACAGAATACGTAAATTTATAATTGTAAATATTACTGTGAATGTCATGTGAAATTAATTTTTTAGAATGCTGATATTTGCAGGGTAGAACACAGTTCAAAAAGTCTACCATTTTCCTGGCATGACCCTCTGTAGCATAGTAGAAATCAAGACCATCTATCAAGAAAATATAATTTAGTAAAATTGAGATTAACAATAAAATATTTCCTAAACTAAATATAATTCATGTGTGTGAACTGTCAGGTATATAACATTCATGTACCAATATTATTTAATGTATGCATTTTAAATGTTTGTTCGAAATAAATTTACTGAAATGAAGATTATCTTACCACTAATTGGTTTGATACCAAGTGTATTTTCGTGTGCTCTGTGTTTAAGTATCAATTGTTCCAAATAATAAAATGTTTTTTTATTTTCAGATTTCTGTCGGACTTGCACAGACGCTCTCCAATAATTTTGTGCTTCTGAGCGGTGGCAATCATCACACATATGATGATTAACAACATATTCAACAACAAAGACTTGCTGAAGCACTGTCCCACCCATAACTTCACCATGCACCGTAAGTTTTACCTACAACATCAGTTCAAAAATCTTAACTCAATATGAAATTACTGCTAATTCATTAAATTAATTTAAATACTGTCTGTTTAGATATATATGTGAAAAAATTATATGTTTCATACTTTAGTATGTAACTTAATTTACTTTATAATGAAATAATAGCAAAATTGTTTATACATAGATATAAATTTATACATTTTTTTTTGTTTTAATTTAACAAATGCCTATTATTATGCATATTGATAAAAAAATAATTTTTACTAACTACCACAAATCATTTTTTTCAGAGTGTGAAAATTAATTATGTGAGAGAATATTTTTAAATAATATTCTACACATAAAAATTTTGAGGCAGCAAAACTACAAAATTAATATCATTTTTTAAGAATAGAACATACATGTGCAATAAATATTTATTATTTTCAATATAATATATTACAATAAATTTGTACATTTTGGAGAACATCATGAAGCTACACAAGCCGCAAATAAACTAGGAAACCAATATAATGGTTCTTCACCTTGTAAATCTATCCAAGCTAAACCATGTCCAATTAAATACTCTAACACACTTTTACTACGAAGTTCGTCCCATCCTAGTTCTCTATTCAAAATACTGACGGACAAGTGGGCTTGTCCAATATCTGCTGCAATTCTTAAAGCTGCAGAGTGGTCCATGCTCAGCTCACCAGGAACAGATCGAACTAAGTATCGACCTTTACTTAGTGGAATTACTGTGAAACCGTTGCCAAAAACCTTCAGTTTTTTAGATGCAGCTAATAAATCAGCACATGTGATTTCTTGATGCTTCTTACTTTGTCCTCTAGCTGCGATTAATTTGGATCTTAATTCTTCCAGGGTTATTAATCCACCATTTTTTTCTGCTGTTGCCATGCAAACTTCAACGACTTGAACAGCTAATTCGTAATAGAAATCTCCAACGCCTAGAACTGACCAGAAACCTTTTCCTGAAGCTAGAGGATCTACTCCTATTGATGCGCACATTTCTTGGAACTGTCGACGGAATTCGGCGTTTTTACGTATTTCATTTTTGTGCTTCATAGCAAATTCTTCCAGATTTTCACGGAATACTTCTAATTGACGGGTCATTATTTCGAATTGGTTGTCTTGGATTTCGGTACCTTTATCTTTATATTTTTCTGACTCATATTTTTGCTGGTGCACAGCTCCTATACCAGCGCGACGACGCATTTTTAGGTTATATTTGGTCGAATTTTTGTTAATTGTTATTTGTTGAAATTATTTTAACAACAATTAATTTTAGAGCGCGCATTGGAATTCACTACATATAAAATATAAATAATAATGGAAGCCAAGAGATTTATTTCCTAAACGTCATTTGATGGACCTGAAGTTAGATTTGTATGACCCATCTACACGTCGTAATTAAATTAATTCATATCTTTTAATAATAATTTTTTATCAAACTAAATTAACTATTTTTTATTTATTTCACGAAGTACAACACGTTTATAAATACGGAAAAATACAACATGTTTATAAGCAAAATACAAATTATGGTAATATACGTCTTACTATGGTCTTACTCTCTGAACTCACAGAAAATTTATAGAAATAAAACTAATTTTTTGTAACCAATTAACGAACATGATTTATGATAAATAATGTTGAAAACTTATTCAAAAAATATTGGCAAGGGATAAATTATGATTTGAATATTCACAACTTTTTTTTAACGACCTTACTACAATCAGATTTATAAGCAATAACTATAGTTTCCTATTCAAAAACTATCATACAAAACTTTGAATGAAGGGTTTTAATTGGTAAAACTTTCATAAAGTAAATAATTATTGGACATAACCTAGAAAGAATATGAAAATGCACCCATAAAAATAATTTCGCACAACATTAAAAAATGCAATACACTAAATACATTTTTTGTTGAAAAAATTTTAAATTATAAAATACATCAGCATTATTTTAAAAACAATCTTAATGTTGATATTAAAAGTTAAAACTTTCAGAGAATTTTGGAAGCATTTGAGCTCTTGGGAGCAAGAAAATTCAAAAATATCCATATTAAGAATCACCCTAATTATATATATATATATATATATATATATAATACTATATAATTATATTATTATATAATTATATATATATATATATATATTACAAATGTATTCTGAGTGGATAATAGATATTAATTTGGAAATATGAACAAACACACAAAAAGAGTGTTGTTTGTTCATATTTCCAAATTAATATATATATATATATATATATATATATATATATATATAATTTTGCTTTATATACATATAAAGCAAAGTATAGAAATAAATTGTAAAGAAAATGAATTATAAATATAAAAAATGAAGAATAACTTATCACTAAAAAATTTAAGATATTGAGCAAGTTTAGAAATATACCTTAATTCTTTTAGAATGTGGCTCAGTCCAAACAAATCCTGCATCAACTAATTTTACACGATTTAATCCTTTCAATTTTTTAAGACACAATGAAAGCAGTTCCCTAGATTCTAATGCACAAGCAATCCATTCAGCTGGTGGATGTAAATATCTTTCACAACCACGGCAAAAATATAATGTGCACTGTTTAGGAATTCCTTCTGTAATATCAACTTGACCTCTTAAACATGCAACGCACATGTTTGCTGGATTCGGTTCAATGGCAACTCACATTCGCAGCACAAACTGGGAAAAAAATCCCAAAAATAAGTGAATAATTATACATACATTTATATACATTTAATGTAAATAAAACTGTAATTAATTAATATAATATAATAAATTATTATAAATAATTAAATATATTCAATCAGTTTAAAGAAAGTAAATGAAAATTGAACATATAAGAATAAGAACAAATCAGTCGAGAACATTGTTTAGTAAATAACATTCTGTTACTATTGGTGAGATCTTTATAATAAATTCATATAAATTATAAATCTTTATAATTAATTAAATTAGGGTACGAATTTTGTTTATACATGTGACATATAGTCAAGAAAATGTAGAATTAAAGAGGAGATAGAATAAACAGCCGGAATGGTCACATAACTTAAATATTACTCAGAGCTTTTCATTTAAGTTTAATTTGTGCATCTGATATGCATACAAAATAAATCAACAATTTTAACCAAAAATTACAATAAAATATTGTTTTAGGTTACTTTTCAATAATTTATTTAATATGCAAGATATTTGTTGAAACTCACATTTTTGTACTAATGTCATTGTTTAAATTTATCGGGTCTAAATTTTCCATTTTTTATTAATTTTCCAACGTGCACGTGCAAAAAATGAATGAAAATGAAATTTGTAAACTACTTATATATCAAGGCATGAGTGCTGTCATCTTAATACATACTACTAAACTTGAATCAATTCATACGAATTTTGTAAATGAGTAAGATTATTTTGGCACGAAATAATTACTTATAAATATAATTTAAACAATTTTATGAAGCTTATTTCATATAAAAGGTAACGTGTTTTTACTTTTTTAAAATCATTTCATAAACATTTCGTAAAATATTTTTAATCTCAATCAGTCTTATTAAGCAGGACGATTTATCATATTATTTAATAATTCTTTCATTATTTATGAAAAATATTAGGGAAAAGCGTTAGAAATAATGAAAATTTGCACATTTTTTTATTTTTTAAAATATATGGTTTTATATAATATTCACGTATTTATATAGACAAAACAATCACTCAAGACTATTGCTTCATTCCTACACACATATATAAGCAAGTATAATTCTTTGCATGTCAAATAAATTTATTTTTAAGTGAGTATTTTAGAAAATATAAATAAAATAGTATTTTTTGTCAATAAAAAATAATTTGCATTGATTTTGGAAATATATTATGTCAATTATAAAATTATTTGAATATGTCTAAGTAGTAATTTGATGTATAAAAATTTGCCATTTTATAAAGTGAGCAAAATTATGTAGGTATCACATGTCATTCAATTTCGGTATTGGTAAATATATATTTATATTTGAAGGAGTTATTAAAATATTATTTAAATTTGACTTGATGTAATGACTAATAAGAGTTAAACTTTCACATTGAAATGCCATTGTTTTTCCAACATATATTATATATTCAACAATAAATATACTCTTAAAATAGTAATATTTTATTTATTTTTAATATTTATTATATAATAAAGATTATTACCAATTGAATTGATTTTCTTACAATAAGGTGATATGGCTGGCAATAAACCAACAGCGAAAATAAAAGGTAATAAAGAAGAACGGATCAAGGGCAAGAAGAATGTTGACGTATATTCAAATTCCTGTGATGGCAGTTCATCTGGGAGCCCAAATCAATCAATGGATGATTTATCTATTTTACACAAATCTATACCAACAAGTATTGTTGGCTTTCGACAAATTAAAAATGCTTATGAATCGGCAACTGACGAAGTTAGTATTATCTTAAATTTGTTAGTTAAAAGTACAATTGTATAATATGTATGCAAATACAAACATATATACATGCACACACATATATATATATATACATATATATTATATATATAATATGTATATATATACATATAATATATATGTATATATAAATATATATATATAAATATAATATATAATATAATATATATATATATATCTCCTGTGTGTAGTGTGTGTTTTATTTACTATATATATATATATATATATATATATATATAATACTGTGTGTAGTGTGTGTTTTATTTACTATATATATATAGTATATAAAACCACACTACACACAGTATATATATATATATATATATATATATATATATATATATATATATATACACACATGTAACACGGTCTCCAAACAAACAACATGTTTCGTTTGGAATAAGCTTTTTTATAATAAAACATATTATTTATTTTAATTTTACAATTTTCAAAATTTTCATAACTTGACGTCTTTTCAATTTTTTATTTCATTTTTTTTTTTTGTTGCAATTTTGTGTTGTTCTTTGTGTTATTTTTTAAAATTTATTTGTATGCACTGAAGATGGGTCAAATCTTGACCCGAAACGTATGTTCCCTTGATAAAAACATTTTTCAATAAAACTGTTTTTTAGTTATTGGATGGATGCCCAAGAAACAATTTTATCATATATATATATATATATATATATATATAATATATATATATAAATATATATATTTATATATATATATATAAATTGAGAGGTTTTTTTAGATGGTGAAATATTTTAATAAACTTCTTCTTGGGCGTTCATCCATTAATTGAAACTATTTTATTGAAGTAAAAATATTTAATAGTCAAACGTTTCAGGTCCTGAAGTGCATACAAATAATTTGAAAAAAAATAAAAAAACATGGAAAATATAATGTACTAATTACTATATAATTTTCAAAGCACAACTTTAAAAAAAAAAAAATTAAAATAAACATTAAATTAAAATAAAATAAATGCAAAGGTTTTAAAAAAAGAACTCTTCTCATCGAGATATTATGTTTAGGAAAACATTAAAATAAAATAAATGAAAAGGTTTTAAAAAAAAGAACTCTTCTCATCAAGACATGGTTTATGTTTGGGAAAACATATCATATCTCAATGAGAAGAGTTCTTTTTTTTCAAAATCTTTTCATTTATTTTATTCTAATTTAATATTTATTTTAATTTAATAATTTTTTTTTAAAGTATGGACGCCCAAGATCAACTTTATTACAA
>NW_020537646.1:35284787-35352287 GCF_003426905.1 Ctenocephalides felis
ATAGCACATACTGCTGAAAAAGCCATGCAGAATGGTGGTTCACCTGTTGCTACAATGAATTTAACTTGTTTAAAATCTATTTTAAAAAAATCGTTATGTTTAAATACCTTTTGATCGCAAGACACCTAAGGGATTTTTAGAATTGCGTATGAATTCTACTCGAAAGTCTATTGGTATATCTTTTGCGCCAGGAGGTTTATATGTCCAAGTTCTATTAGTTAATAATTCACCTGTTTTATCATCGTAAATAATTTGTTCGTTTAACCAATATCCCAATCCCATGACAAAAGCACCTTCCACCTTACAAATAACATATTATTTTATTGCCTACTCAAAATGAATTAAATATGACATGGTATTGAGATTTCAATTACTTGTCCTACGTCTATTTCAGGACTCATACTGTCACCTGTATCTTCCAACAAATCTACTCTCAAAATCATTACGTTCCCTGTTAAAATATCAATTTCTACTTCGCAATTTGTTAAACCCGCTATATTATATGTATCAACATTATTTTTTGTGTCACAACTGCAAAATAAATATATTTGGCAATAAGTTACTCTTTTCAATAATTTATAAATGACTCATTTTTATGAGTCGTAATAACAGTCGAAGATATAACAATTTGCTAATTTCGCTAATCAAAATATTTATCTCGTAAATAATTCTTACAAAGCTGTAGCTTGCAAATCGACACCATCGTCAAATGCTTTTGCAATTAAATTTTTCCAGGGCGGATTTTCATATTTTTCTCTGAGAGGAGCCAATCTTTTCAACAGAGTTTTACAAGCTTCCAGAACTGCCTATAATTCAAATGATTAAAGTAATATTTATAACACTTGCAATTTTAATTATGATTAAACAGCTGTTTACATAACAACAAGCTTCACTCGTTGAACTTCCTCCAGTTAAGTAGGCGTTTGGAGCAGTTAAAGCCGATGAAGGTTTAACTTGCACCATAGACAGAGGCAATCCCAAAGCATAAGCACAAACTTGTGCAGCCTATTTTAGAAAGAATCGAAATATAACGAGAAAATCTTATAGTCCAATATGTTAACTATGTTTTTTTAATTTTACCTTTGTATTAATTCCTTGACCGCATTCAATTCCACCATGTGTTACGATTGCTGTTCCATCGCCATGGTAAATACATACCATTGCGCAAAAATTACCAAGATATTCCAAGGGATACATTAGTGGCACGATGGAAATCCCACGTTTGCGCCAACGGTTTTGTTTATTAAATTTATTAATTTCAGTTTTGCGGTGGTCGTAATCTAAAAATTGATATAGTAAAAATTCTAGCGATATTTTTGGGTTTTAAATAAAAACTTTATTTGATGAATTAATTGAAAATTATGGTTAGAATTGACCTGTTTTTTTCCTAAATTCATCAATAATTTCTAAAAGCAAATTATCATTTTCCCTCATATTCTCTAGCCTCACTTCTAATGGCTCTAATCCAAGAACATATGCTATATGCTCCATAATATTTTCAATCATGGCAGTTGCTTCAGCGGACCCTAAATGCAATCATAAATGTTTATTCAATTAATGTTTAAATAAAACAGTTCACATATAATAAAAAATAAACCTGGAGCGCGACAAAATGTATTAGATGGAGTATCAGTTACTACAGAATAAGCTTTTATATCCCAGCTGCTCATATCATAACAATTACTTATAACGCCCATTGTAAATGCTAAAACACTTTCATTTTCTGAACAACCATGATCTTGGTAAAAACTATTTTTTAAATATTGAATTTTGCCACGTTTATTAAAAGCCACCTTAAAAAGAAATATATACGTTATCAAAGAAATATATCTAGTTGTTTGCTAAAATATTAGGATATACTTCGTAATCATTGATACACCCGTATCTTTTTCCGAAAGCATTCATTGTATCTTCAAAACTTGTAACGATTCGTATGGGTTTCTTCAATTTATAAGCAGCTAAAGCACATGCTGCAGCCACCAAATTGCTGCGAGATATTTTCATACCATAACCACCACCGATTCGCCTCACAGCCAAATTAACCCTAACGTGAATATATAATGAGGGTTTTTACAATTATAAAAGTAACGATAATCATAATTAAATTTATATATTCACTGAAACAAGTCATTATATTTATTATACGAGTCATTCTGAATCATTTGACACACATTTGATCTTTCTTTGAAGATTTCTCAAAAACATTTGCACCGATTTCTAAATTTTAAAAGCCATGGAATGTAACTCGATAAGGACTCGTTCTAATTAGTTTTTTGCGACAATATTATATTTGCATACCATAATATATTTACATGCCGATACTTATATAAGTGAAGATATAAACTAGTTGGTATTGGTATTTTGCCCTGAGGCAAGTTACATATACTTCCCTATATGTATAAATAATCGACTTATTCAATAAAATATAAATTAATTTATGATTGATTAAAAGTATTCCGAGTGGTTTTATTACACATGATTGAAAACGAACGAACACTATCTTTATACCAAGTAAAAAACTACTCATTTTCTTAAACTTTGATGATTTTTTAAAATCAAACTACTTGTCGTAAATCCGTAATATTTCAGTAATTTCTATAAGACCACGATATATATCGCCAAAAAAAGTTTCATAAAAATCAGCTTAAATTTTTTTTCAACAGTTAATTATCAGTATCATTCCCAACTAATACCTTTCAAACAGTTTTTGATTTTTTAAAATCGATTCCGTAGTATGAGCTTAAATGTGAACGAGAAGTTAAACACTTTTTTTCAAATCACAAAGAAACGGCTTGGCAGATCGTCGCACAAAACTGACAAACGATAGTCTTAAAATACACCAAATGGCTTTAAATTTCTGAAATCTCTGAAATTTCTGAAATTTTGACAAATGTAAAAAAACAATACTAATTTTTGCAAATTTTGAAGAACATTTAAAATTAAACGACTTGTCGCAGAGCCGTAATATTTTAGTATGATCTATAAGACTATGGTATCTACCGTAAAAAAATAATAATAAAACTCGTCGAAAATTTTTCTTTAACACTTTATTACAAGAAAACCGATCTTTACCAAAAACTAATCTATATGTTTCCGCAAAGTTGATAAACTCTAGTCCTCTATCTATCTATTTTTTCATACAAAACTAAAAATAACTTGATGTCATTGCTATTGGTTCTAGACATGGATAATAGACATGGATAATAGACATGGATAATAACTTGTTTCTACTATTACTAATATGGAAGAAACTAGCTGTAAGTGGAATTCTGTCTTAAGGCAATTAAGGCATCGTGCCTTAAGGCAAATTGCTGGAACTTCCCGTGCCAAAAATTATTATTTTTTTAAAAACGATTAACATTTTTGAAAAAAATTTTACTTCGAAAAAATAAGATTTTTTAGAAATTTTAAATTGGACAAAAAATTACTTTTTTTGAAAAAAAAAATTTTTTTTAAAAAAAATTTTTAAACAATTTTTTTTGTAAAATTTTTTTTGGAAAAAATGTTATCTTCATTTTGACATATTTTGGAAGATCTGAACTTTTTTTCAAAGCAATCGTACTGCCTTAACTGCATAGAGACAAAATATAAAGCGCGTAAGCGCCGCGTCGCTGTCTAACGGAAAAACATTGGTACGGAACCCATAGGAATGTAAACAAAACTTATACTTATTGTTAAAATCTCAATAAAATATCTGATAATTTGATATGCATATGTCTAATGTCTAATGATTATTGTTGACCGCCAAATGTTATTTTTTTTAGTTTTTTTTACTAGATCTCCGAAACCGCTAGACCTATCTTCATGAAAATTTGATCAAATCTTCATCCTGTTAATACAAGTAAAATGTTTTTTGAATTATTCCAATCGGACGCTCCGTTCTCTTAAAAACTGAGTTACCGTTTTTGGCCCTTTTTGCCCCATATCTTCGGAATGGCTAGACCTGCCTTTGACAAAAACTAATCAGCACGTCTCCTTATCAATACGAATCGAATGTTTTTTTGAATTATTCAAATTGCTTCATCCGTGTTCCCGAAATCGTCGACGAAAATTTGTATCCGAACACACACACATGGACGCACACACACACACACACATACATCAATTTTCTCCAAGGTATGCCAACATATTCAGAAACCTCTGAAACGTGAAGATATATAAAAATTTTCATTTTCGATTTTTTTGCGATTACTTACCCTATGGAAAGTTAATTATAAATAAATCAATTTATCATCTCCAGAACATTAACAATCGTCATTTCATTTCGAATCAAATTCCAAAAAAAATAGTTGCCAAATTTACACAAAATTGAAAAAGTGCTCCCGCATAGTCACAGTCTAAACGCATTTGCAAATAATTCTTTGCGACATTTTCACTTATACTGTGCTCAGCTTGGCGGCATTTTCACATTTTTCAATAATTTTCACAAAATTGAAAAAGTGCTCCAGTACACAAACAGTCTAAACGCACTTGCGTAAACATTTCTACCAGAGTGGCGCTTAGACTGTGCTTAGCTTGGGTGATTTTTTGAATTTTTAGTCCAAAATTACAAAAAAAATTTTTGAAAAAAAATTAGAAACAAAAAATTTTTTTTTCCAAAATCAATTGTTTTGTTGAAAAAAGCAGAAAGTTCTTTGAATCATTTAAATCGGACGCTTAGTTCTCTCAAAAACAGCCATTTTTTTTAAATTTAGCTCGGTATCTCCAAAACCTCTGGGCCTACCTTTGCCAAAAACTAATCAGCACATCTCCCTATCAATAGGAATCGAATGTTTTTTAAACCATTCAAATCGGTTGATCCGTTCTCTCAAAAACTCGCTTTCTATTATTTGCACTCTTTGCTCCATATCTCCGTAACGGCTGGACCTGCCTTTGCCAAAAACTAATCAGCACATCTCCCTATCGATAGGAATCGAATGTTTTTTAAACCATTCAAATCGGTTGATCCGTGCGCCCGAAAACGTGGACGAAAAAAAGCGGACATACAAAACACACACACACACACACACACACACACACACATCCATTTTTTCTGAAGTATGCCAAAATGTTCAGAAACCTTCAAAACGTCGAGAAATGTAAAAATTTTTGATTTCGATTTTTGGACGATTACTATAACTTACCCTACGGGAAGTTAAAAAATCAATTAACAAATGAATAGAATGGAAGTTATCACTTCTATGCAAAAATAAATATATTATCTTAATGATATAATGTACTTGCAAACAGGAATGTTCAAAACATCAGCTACTGCAATTTGAACTGCATCTATCCATTGTGTAGAGGAATAGACATCTATGCCATCTTCAATGGGAACACAAATTGCTACATGTGTTTCCATAGTATAATGATATTGAGTTCCCATTTCCATCGTACCTCTGATTATATTATCAATATTTTCACCTGAAAACAAAATTTATTTTTAATAGCTAATTCACAAATCATAACAATTATTGTGAAGAGAAATTTAACTGTTTGAAGGTTTAACAAAAGTTAGATTGAGTTTCTATAAAGCTTTCTAATTAATCAGAAATTCAGATATTTTCTTTAGATCAGGTATAAGATATCTGTGATATGTTCAATAGCAAAGGGATTCAATCCTGATCATTTTTAAATAATTGTTGATATGTGAAGCTTTTGAATCCAAAGAATCTGGATAAATTTAGTATAATTGTATTTAATTAGTATAATTTTTTTGAATATATCACAGACATCAAAACAAATACTTGAAACATTCACATATATTTTTCGATTTATTAACTCAATTATATTTCAATTCAATTATATTATTTAAAATAAAATATATGTGATTTTTTCAATATTTAAAGAAAAATTATACTAATAAGATTCCATCTAGATTATTTGTCCATGGGCAATGTAATTTTCGAAACTTATATATTTGTTAAGAAATTTATTCTCAAAATAAAAAAATCAATCGTTACATCAAATTTAAAACTAATCTAAACTAAAATAATCAACTCATGTACTCGTATAAGTATTTAAACGCAAGCAACTGAATGAGGCTAAACTAATATCAGTGTTCAAAATTATTGTTTTGTTATTTTATACACCTTGATTTTTGGCATCCACTGTCATTTTGCATTTGACTCTATTTTCTTTGTCATTCGTTATAATATCTTGAACATTTATTTTCGGATTTCCTTCATGGGAATACTGTATATCAATTAATTTTGCTGCAGCTACTGCCAATGTCTGCGATGCAGCCACTATTACGCCGATAGGTTGACCAACATACTTTACTGTCTTTTCAGGAAATAATTCTTCTTCTTCTGATGCCAATAACATAGTCATGTTGATAAATGTGTTTTTACCTGGAATGTCTTTGGCGCTAAAGAAAGCAACGACACCTTCTGTTGCCTTGAATATAAAAATCCTTTAGAATGTGTTACAATTAATTAACAGAACATATATATCTTACTAGAGCTTTTGATACATCTATTTTGGTTATTTCAGCTCCTGCTTTTGTAGATAATACAAATGCCCCATATAATTCATTTGGAAAAGGTGGAATGTCAATTATATACTGAGCTTCACCGGAACACTAAAATCGAATAACTAATATATAACTTGTATAATTACAAATGCAAAGAATATAGTTAGAATCAACTTTTTAGTTCAATTTCTATGATAGAAAAGTTAATATCTAATCAATCAATACATGAGTTTTGTGCAACTGATTTGTTTTCAAGAAGCATCAGAACCTGAATCTAATTAATATTTTATATTATTATACCTGTGCTAAACCCTCAATTTTGGAAATCGGTTTCTGAAGTGGCCAACTACTTTTATTTGTGTCATACTTTTGGTGCCCGGAAGACAAACCTCTGAACAATAGTTCTCTTCCAAATACGTTTTTAGATGATAAATTTTTTGTTGGACAGGATTGTAGAACAAACTGTAAAATAAAAATTAAACAATGAAAATTTTATAATAGGTTTAAATCGAACCTTTTCTCGTGATATAAAATAATGTTAAAATAAAGATTGATTTATGAAATTTTATAGTGATTTTAGTAATGCTAACTTTTAGAACATACATATTAAATTCAATATTGAATGTAGTTCAATATAATTTTTGTTCTTGGAACATATCAAATACTTGTAGCTAATAATATAAATACGTAATATTAAACTTGATTTTTAAGTTAATCTAATTTTTTTTTAGTAAAGTCGATCTTTGAATTTCACATTAAATTTAATTTTAAAATCTTCAAATATTGTACTTTAAGTATTGTAGAAATTTGTAAAAATACCTTGTAGAATAAAGATATTGCTAAATTTTTTCTATATTCAGGAGAAGCGTCTGGAAGAATCCAATCAGGCTCTATTTCTGCATGAAGTGCTTCTAGTGTTGACTTTAGAACATTGTTGTCGAATAAATTCATACCCAAGAGTAATTTCTCAGTTTTGGTTGCATGAATAAACTAAAAATAATAATACTAAAGTTCATGCTAAGTAATTTTCTATAAACATTCATATTACCGTAGGAGCTATTCCTCCAAAAACCAATTTAGCCTTTTCGACAGTTTCGGTATTAGGATTTAAATTCAGACAAAAACCAGCATTTACATAAGCATGTGCATTTTGAGCTCGAATCATTATCTA
The DNA here is from genome assembly GCF_003426905.1 of Ctenocephalides felis. Classification (NCBI taxonomy): domain Eukaryota; kingdom Metazoa; phylum Arthropoda; class Insecta; order Siphonaptera; family Pulicidae; genus Ctenocephalides; species Ctenocephalides felis. The sequence goes on from NW_020537646.1 coordinate 35,292,413, forward strand.
AAAAATAATATTGTGAAATAAAACGAATTAATTTTTAATAATTGATATTATCACACCTTGTAAGTCTTGAGATTATATTTTCCTCTAATAGGGGGAAGAATAATATTCACAATCACTTTGTTAACCATATCCATGTCTAGAAAGTTTGCTGGAGAAACTATGAATTTACTTCCACATATATCCACTAAAATAATTTAATAGACGTTAAATTTTTTTTATGAAATTTTATCAAATATTTTACCTAAGAAAGAATGATTAAATAGATAATTCAGCTCATTTAATTTTCTTAAGTACAATTTTTCAGTATATAAAGAAATCAGACTCATGGCGCACGTGCGATTAAATATTTCTTACTAAAAGCAAGTTTATTTTATTACGATCTAAACTAGTGGGGTGCATGGCATCATGCCTCAAGGCAAATTGCTGGAACTTTCCGTACCGTAACAAAACATTTTGGTGCAGAACCCTAAAAAATTTACACAAAATGTGTACACATCATGAAAATCTCTATAAAACATCTGATAATTTGATGTGCATAAGTCCAATAAACCTTTTTGACCACCAAATGACATTTTTTTAACTTATTTTTATTGAGAGTCCATAACCGCTGGATCTGCCTTCCCAAAAATTTAATAAGAATTAATAAAATCGGGCGCCCGTTCTCTTAAAAACTGAGTTACCGTTTTTGGCACTTTTTGCTCCGTATCTTCGGCGTCTCCTTATCAATACGAATCAAATGTTTTTTGAATTATTCAAATCGTTTGATCCGTGTTCCCAAAATCGTCGACAAAAATTTGTTTCCGCACACACACACACATACATCAATTTTTTCTAACGTATGCCAAAATGCTCAGAAACCTTTGAAACGTAAAGATATATAAAAATTTTCATTTTCGATTTTTTTGCGATTACTATAACTTGCTCTACGAGACGTTATTAAAATATGATAAAAATATGCATAATTAATTAAATACTTAATTACTTAAATTAATTATAGTATTACATCATTATACATACTGATTGTCAGTTTGGCTTCAACCAATTCTAATATCAAAAATATATCCGATGGAAATTCAGGATGCTGATGTTTTAGCATCAAATTTCCTGCTATAGTTCCAACCTGAATTATAAAAAATAAAATTTTTAATGATAAATTTTTAGAATAAACTATGCACTATTAAAAATTACTTACATTACGAACAGGAACATTAGCTACAAGATCAATGTGTTTTACTAACTCCAAAACGTACTCGAAACCCTTAACTTTACTATATTCTGTCAAGTACAGCATGGTTTCGGTTAAATTAATATTGGCTCCCAAAATTATATTACTATTGATTATATGTTTTCGTAGTTCTGACACACCATTAATATCGATAAAAAGTTTTGGAGTTATTTGATTACGATAAACGCCATTTGCAGTATTTCCAGCGATTAACATGTAAGTTATACCTTGATGCTCTCTTAAAATATCAATTATGTTATGTATTGATACAACTTTATACCAAATAGCATCATCGATTACAATTTTAAAATAATTTGGCGAATTCAAGAAACTACATTTTTTCTGAAATTCCTTAGTATTCGTATTGATCTGTACGTTGCCTAAATCTTCTATATCCTATTAGCAATAATTTTATTAAAAAAATACATCTTTCTCATGAGTATACATAAAATGTCTTTACTATCATATACACATACTTTAAATTTATTACATAGAGCTGGATCTGCATCCGATGCTAAAGATTTAAAAGCATCCAGAATTGGTCTATAGCCTGTGCATCTGCAAATATTACCGCCAAACGAGTTTTCAATTTCGGCCATTGTAATTTTTTCATTATTTTCCAACAAACTTAAATCATAATACATACATATATAATAATTAATATTCATAGAATTAATAAAAAATATATTTTGTTATATACCTATTCATATTCATTACCATTCCCGGACTGCAAAATCCGCATTGAGTGCCATGATATTTTGCTAATGTTATTTGTAATGGGTGATAACCTATTTTCTGGTTTCCAAGACCAGATACAGTTTTTATTTCCCAACCATGACAAGAGAATACTGATACGAGACACTTTAACAAAATAATGTTCAGTTATAAATTATTAATTGGTTAAGAATTGACCAGGGCTTTTTCTACTTAACCCGGGTTCCTTCAGCGTAGGGAGTATAAACGCATGAATATAAATACTTGTAACTTAAAATAATTGAGAGACTAGCAAAAGTAACGAGAGAAGAAGGTTGTAGATTCAAGATCAATATATATATATCATAAATTAAATACAGTAGAACTTCGATTATCCGGACCTCGGTTATACGGATTCGCGAATATCCGGACTACGCTCCACGAAAGTTACATATGTAATGTAATCGAAGAAGATATGTATGTACAAACATAGGAAAGTGTTAATTTCTTAATAAACATTGATTTTTGTTGATATCTATGTATGTGATTGTTATTTTTAATAAATACACAACATTATTCCTCATACACTCGATTATCCGGATTTTTGATTATCCGAATGCCCATCGACAACAATTAGTTCGATTAATCGAGGGTCTCGACGTTTCATCATATCTTATAATGATGGAATATTTATAATTTACAGTCCGCTTAATATCTAATTAATCTGTAATCCTCACCATTAATGAAGTTTAAATTGATTTAGGATTTGAAAATTTACATAGATTACTATTAATACAGAATTTTTTATATTGAAGTCCAATAAAATGAGACTAGAGTGCGTTCAAGAGCGTCAAAAACATTTATAAAGAAATATAGTATTCTTTGCAAAATTAGTCCGATATATTTGGGTCATGCAATTTCAAACCATAACATTCAACAATATATAAATATAATATTACTATCTATTGCACTTCTGATGTAGAATTATTTGTAAACTAAAATAACAATTCGATCTAATGTTATAAATTCAAGTGAATTTTTATATCATCAGTATTATTAACATTTATATAAAAATTATAATTATTTGTATTTATAATAAATTAAATATTGATTATAGTAACTATTTGAACAATTGATATTTTACATGTTTGAACACATTTTTACAATATCAAAATTGTTTCTCATATAATTTACGATTTCGATATAATAACTAGTGGGGTACATGGCATCGTGCCTTAAGGCAAATTGCTGGAACTTTCTGTACCGTAAATAAAAATCTTGGTACGGAACCCAAAAAAATTCACACAAAATGTGTACACATTATTAAAATCTCTATAAAATATCTGATGATTTGATGTACATATGTCCAATAAACATTTTTGACCGCAAAATGACATTTTTTTTATTGAGAGTCCATAACCGCTGGACCTGCCTTCCTAAAAATTTAATCAGTTCTTCAACTTATCAATGAGTTACCGTTTTTGGCACTTTTTTCCCCGTATCTTTGGAGCGGCTAGACCTGCCTTCGCCAAAAACTAATCAGCACGTCTCCTTATCAATACGAATCGAATGTTTTTTAAATTATTCAAATCGGTTGATCGGTGTTCCCGAAATCGTCGAAGAAAATTTGTATCCGCACATACACACACACACACATACACACATACAAGCACACACGGATCCATTTTTTCTAAGGTATGCCAAAATGTTCAAAAAACTTTGAAACGTAAATATATACAAAAATCTTCGTTTTCGATTTTTTTGCGATTACTACTTATTCTACGGTAATTTAAAAATATTATTAACTGCATTACTCATTTTAGGTATAATTTTACCGAATTTACAGCAAAATTGATAATCCTTCCGCTGACTGGATGCAAATTAGAAGCAGAAATAATACATGCACCACATCCTCCTTCGTTGCACATAAATTTTACATCCTTCAGGCCAAGGTGATCCCGCAAATATAAATTTAGCGATGTATTTCCAGGCAAATCATGTGTGACTAACATTGAATAATGTTTTAAAAAAATATAGTTATATTCAAATTCAGCAGAATTATTCAAAACGTATCAATACTCACCTGTGTGAATTTCACCATTTACTCTAATAAGTATTTCCCCAGTTCTAAATGTAACAAAAACGTTTGTAAAGTATTATTAGTTAGTAAAATAATATATTGAAAATTACTACCATAAGTAAACCTTAAATTTTTAATTATGAGATGTAGCCTGCCATTTAAAATATACTAAATTATTTTAATAAATATAAAATTTCATAATACAAGAACTTGAATCTCCGCTGTATATAATAATGTATTCCGCTGTATCATGACGGAATTCTGCCCAAAGGTAACCATAGTTAAAATTTTAGTACGAAAGTTGTTCTTTGTATTCTACATATAAATGCAAAATATGTTTGTAGTACAAACATATTTTTTATTTATAATTTTCAGGTAAAAGCAGATATGCTGCTTGAAACCAGGTTGACCCAACAGAGTACCGAACCCAAGTATAATACAATACAAGGCAGAAACCATGTTTTATTGCTTAAATTAAGAAATTAATCGAAAATAATTTATGATTTAACAAAATTTGGAATAAATTTCAGTTTATAGTGTTGAAAATATTAAGCAGTTTTATAGATACCTTATATTCATGATCATGGATAAGTCTTTAACGGCTACAATTTACTAAATAAAGAACTTTGCTTTAAACCGCTATATTTATATTCATATTTATTTGATATATAACAATAAGTACAAAATGAATAATAAATCACATAATAAATCTCTGCAAATAAAGCAATAACATTAAAGTACTTGTGGTTTTATAATGTGGTTTCGTTCCTTAGACATATCATTTATGTACTTGAGGTATCAAATTGTAAATGTTTGATAGTCAACATTTGCATTTAATAAAATTTCTTCAGGCGTTGTTGGAGCTCCTGAAATAATCATGAAAATTATACGGTTTTCCTAACAATCAATATTTATATTTTGTTTCATGTAAAGATTGTAAAGCAGTAATTTATTCTAACCTAAAGAAAACCATTCAGCGCGTTTGCCACCATTAGCATCGGCTCTTGCAGATTGCAAAGCATGCCGAATTGCACAAACTGCAACAAAGGCCATACAAATCGATGGTTCCCCAGTGCCTAAATTAATGTATTTAATATATAATAACTATCTTCATTTAATTAATAACTTCCCGTAGGATAAGTTGTAGTAATCGCAAAAAATCGAAATCGAAAATTGCATATTTTTACGTTTTAAAGGTTTCAACATATACATCATATATTTTTAGTTTTTTAATCAGTTGCTGGTAATTTATAAATATTATACTAATAATATTAAAACTAATTCACATTACCTTTAGATCTTAAAATCTTCGCATCATTATTCTCACTTTTGATAAATTCTATGCGAAAATCGACCGGAATATCTTTAGCACCTGGTGGTTTATAATTCCAAGTTCTATTTGTTAATAATTCGCCAGTTGTTTTTTCATAAACTATCTTTTCCGAAAGCCAATATCCCAGACCCATTACAAATGCTCCTTCAATCTTAAACAGAGATAGTCATCAATAAAAATAAGAACAAAATAAAACATATGTGAAAGCTATAATATATAATTTCAGTGGAGGTCGTAGGCATCCGCATATTTGTATTTAAAATAGAAGTACTTGTATGTATAAAATATATGATATTTCAAGAGTATTTGATATATATGATATAGGTATTTGATGTATTTTTTTCTGATTGCACTATTATAGATATAATTAACTAATAATTGCAAAATAAAAGTTGATTTTATTACAATGTTTGCGGTAATATTTGTATAGTTTGTAAGCAATATATTCTAATAATTTTCATACTTATGCATTGTATTACAATAGAAAAATCAGATCAGTACAAAAATAAGATCGAACCCAATTTTATCCCATGAATTAACTAACGTGTATATTAAATTTAAACTCACACACACACACATATATATATATATATATATATATATATATATATTAAGATACCTGTCCTATATCCACTTCAGGGCTCAAACTTTCCCCAGTCTCCTGTTGAATATCTACGCGTTGCAATAATACGTTGCCTGATAATAGGTCAATTTCGACTTCACAAGCGGATAAACCATATATTTCATAAGAAACCTTCATGGCGTCTGGTTTATGTCTATGAATAATTTATAATGTAACATGATAATATAAAAGATATATCAAAATAATGTTTCACTACTAACGATCCAATTGCTTGTAAATCAATTTGTTGCAGATAAGCATTTTCCACTAGATCTTCCCATTTCGTATCAGCGCCAAGTGAATCTCGTATCGGCTTCAAACGATTAAGTATAGTTTCGCATGCTTTCATTGCCGCCTGTTGGAATAACTAGGATATCAGGCAGCAGTAGTATTTATTTTCACTTAAAAATATAGACCATAAATTTTATTTCCCAGTAAAAACAGCAATTTCCGGACAAATGCAAATCAGCAAGATAACTTCTGACGTCACTTGTTACTACTCTGTACTGTCATTATTAAATTTGGACGAATTAATTGAAAAATGAATATAATATTAGGTGAACAACACCATTCACTATATAATAATTTAGCATTAATAAATAATAAATTATAATTTTAATTCCCTCGAAAATATATTATTAAAACACTTACGAATGCGCAAGATTCGCTCGTAGTATTACCACCTGTGATCATCGAATTTGGGCATTCCATAGTACTCATGGGCTTTATTGAAATCAGGTCGAGTGGCAACTTTAAAGTATAAGCACATACTTGAGCAACCTATAAAAGAAATTACGAAGCAGAAATAATAATTTTGTAATAATTAATTGGTGTGCGAAAATAATACCTTTTGACACTTTATTGAAAACACAGCATGCAAATAACTTTTTATTGTTAGTCTGCTTATTGTATCACACAAAATTCTAATAGTATAAAAATTCTGTATTTAAAAAAAAACTCAACTAGTGGGGTGTATGGCATCATGCCTTAGGGCAAATTGCTGGAACTTCCCGTACCGTAACGAAATGTTAGAGGAATACTGAATGTTTTCAAATAGATTATTATTAATATTGTAACATTGTCTAATATTTATAATAATTATATAAACTGAATTGCAAAGTTGAAATTATTTGTTTAAAGTATATTAGAACTATAGTCAGAATTAAAAATAAAATCTGAATTATTTTCGATATACAAAAAAAATTTTTTTGAAAAAAAAATTGAAACAATTTTTTTTTTCAATTATCAATTATTTTGTTAAGGCAAGTAAAAAGTTATTTGAATCAATTAAATCGGACGCTTAGTTCTCTCAAAAACTGCCATTTTCTACATATTTAGCTAAGTATCTTCAAAATGGCTGGGCCTGCCTTTGCCAAAATCTAATAAACACTTCTCCCAATCATTACTAATTGAATGTTTTTTAGATCATTCAAATCGGACACTTTGTTCTCTCAAAAATTCGATTTATATTTTCTCCACTCTTTGCTCCGTATCTCCGAAACGGCTGGACCTGCCTTTGCCAAAACCTAATCAGCTCTTCTCCCTATCAATAGGAATCGAATGTTTTTTAACCATTCAAATTGGTTGATCCGTGCGCCCGAAAACGTGACTGGAAATTTGTATCCATACATACATACACACACACATACATTTTTTCTGAGGTATGCCAAAATGTTCAGAAACCTTCAAAACGTCGAGAAATGTAAAAATTTTCAATTCCGATTTTCGGCCCATTACAATAACTTACCCTACGGGAAGTTAAAAAACACAGGGCAACACATGTATTATTATTATTATTATTATTACACTTGTGAAACACTAATTAAAAGTACACGGTTCCTTGAAAATCATGGTTTATATGTACAATCAGAATTATAATAAAATAAAGCTCATGACCACAAAAACTATGACTTTTGTTATGTATTTTTAAACATTGCAAATATTTTGTTCGATAGCAACGTCATAAGAATCAACGTGATTGCTGGTTATATATCTTTGGCCCTCTACTTTCAAATATTCTCGTTAAAAAACTCTTAACTAAACGTCGGTGGCAATCTTTATTACTCGCGGAGCTATAAGTCGCGCTCACCCTATATATGATTTTTTTTTAATTTGTGAAAGAGTTAAACGATAAAACCTGTTAGTAACATGATCTACTTCAAACTGATAATTTTACCTTGGTATTAATTCCTTGACCAGTTTCAACACCCGCATGACTGACAGCAACAGATCCATCACGAAAAATGCAAACCATTGCAGAGTGACGACCATAATAATTAATCGGAAAACGCATAGGGATTATTGCAATGCCACGTTTACGCCAACGATTTTTTATATTATATTCATCTATTTCTTTTCTTCTTCTGTCGTACTCTAAAACCATAATACATTTATACAAAGATTGAATATATTAGCAAATTAGTTTTATGGACTACAAACATTAAATCTTAGCAAAACATTCTCAAATATAATAATTTCTTTAGGTAAACTACTGAATATACAGACTACTGTATTTTATTGTATTGCATTCTGAAAAGAGTGAAATAGGCCTACTGAGGAAGCCACGTAAAAAAACGCGCTAAACACACTACCTTATAGGTGGCGTTCAAATGTATCTTTCTTTCAAAGTGATTTATTTTTGAAAAGGTAGTGGATCAGAGAAAATAAAGTGTTGATACATTTTTTGCAGCTCTACAATTTTGTCTCAAGTAATTTTGAGATAAAACTGACTATTTAGCTGAAAATCGCAAAAAATTCATTCTTTTTACCTTTGATCTTGTGTCAATTTTTTATATTTGTATTTTAAATAATTTTACAAAGTTACAGCCCATTATGAATTATTGTAATCTCGAATCCGTAAATTGACCGAGCTAATCATTCCACCTTACCGACTTTTTCTCTAAAAGCTTTAATTCTATCATAAGCCAAATTATTTATAGTGGTCATGTTAGAAATTCTGACATCTAATGGATCTATTCCTGTTACATGAGCTATGTGTTCCATAATATTTTCAATAGCTGCTACAGCTTCAACAGCTCCTAAATAAAAATATTTTAAAAAATGTTATGATAAACTAATTATAAATATAAAAAAAATATTAATTTTACCGGGTGCTCTTGTCCAGGTACTTGATGGCTTTTCAGTAATCACTGCATAATGCTTAAAAGTAAATGGACTATTGTCGTAACAGTTTTGGAACATTTCATTTACAAATATAAAAGTTGATTCATTTAGCGAGTGCCCAACGTCTTCGTAGAAATCATTTTTAAGAGATTGGATTTGACCGATTTTATTAACTGTTACCTAGAACACGATAAATAATTTTTGAAATAAAAAATAATAGATATGCTAATGCTGCAAATTATTATTAGTTGATATGCGTATATATAATATTGTATATTAAAATTAAATAATATATAATGATTTAAATAAGTGATGAAAATAATGTAATATATACCAACCTCATAACTATTCAAATACCAATTTCTTTTTCCTATAGCCTCCATATTATCCTGCATCCCCATAAATATCTTTACCGGAGAGTTTAACAAATAGGCAGCTAAAGCGCAAGCTGATGCAACAAGATGATTTCTAGATAATCTAGAACCAAAACTGCCACCACATCGCCTTACAATAATATTTATTCTGCCGGAAAGAAATGTGTTTAACTAAATGATTAAATTACATAAATATAATTGTTCGATGTACTTATGTTCTGGTATATTTAAGACTTGCGAAACAACTATTTGGGTGTGATCGGCACTCTGGCTCGATGGGTATAGATCCAGGCCATCTTCAGTTGGAATACAGACAGCAGATTGGGTTTCCAAGGTGTAGTGATATTGCCCGATTGAATATTGAGAACCAGAAATAGAGTAAACTATGTCATTCCCTAGAAATAATATATATAATTTAGGTTTTGCTCATATAGAATAATACATTCCAATTCCAACTAATATAAAAATAATTACTTACAATATCAAATTACTTATAAATATTGTTCAATTTTTTATGGCTTATGATTATGCTATTTATATTTGTATATTTTAGGCTATAAAATGTTATGAAAATATTTACACATTGACTTTTATAAATAAAAATAATTTTATCAATTACTTTTGCACGCATTTTTATAAATTGCCTTTTTTAAATCTTAAGGTTCAGTACCGATACTTGGTACCTAAGAAGCGATATATTAATGTAAGAAATAAGTTTCTCAAATTGTTATATATTATAAATTTCTTTGTTAGATACTTTTATTGGGATTACCATAATTTTTAGTAATGGTTAATAATACTTTGAAAAATTGAATTATACCAGTTATAAAATAACACCTAATACAAAATTGAACTTAAAATTTACATTAATAAAAATAATTTAATTGTGTTGTATATAGTTATCTTATTGTTAGTCATCCCTAAATTGAGTTAGAGTTTAACACAGCTCATGGACCTGCCCTAGCGCGGTACTATCCATTAATATTGTTATATTTACCTCTACAAAACTTGAAATGTGAGCATTATTTTTAACTTCTCGTAGGGTAAGTTATAGTAATCGCAAATCGAAAATATAAATTTCTTTATATCTTTACGTTTCAAGGGTTTCTCAACAAAAAAATCAGATGTATATGTGTATGTGCATGTGTGTGCCTGCGGATACAAATTTTGGTCGACGATTTCAGGAACACCGATCAACCGATTTAAATAATTCATAAAGGCAAGTCTAGCCGTTCCGAAGAAGGGCCGGCCGTGGTCCCGTGGTAAGAACGTGGGCTAGCAAATCCTAGTCCCGGGTTCGAATCCAACCTCGGTCGGTTCGGTATCAAAGCAGCTTGATACCAAATTTTCACTTGAAATCATAGATTTCAAATATGTTTTCAAGTGAAAATGGCCTTTCGTGGGCATAGCTGTAGCGGCAACATGCCACTTGGAAGTAAAGAGGTACTAAGATTGTATCGCTTTGAAATACAAAAAGGAAGTCGATTTGTATCCCTATACAACAGAAAAATGTAAAGGCTCTGACATCGTGCAACCATGATTGAGTGCATTTTCAACTCAACCCACGGACCTGCCTTTGGAAGAAGTATTAGTAAAGAAAAATGTAATAAACAGTAAAAATATGTAAAGAAAAAGTAAAATATATGTAGTATGTATGATAAAAAGAAAAAATAATTAGTAATAAAGTTTTTTTTTAAAAAAAAAAAAAAAGACACGTGGCAAAAAGTGCCGAAAACGGTAACTCAGTTTTTAAGATAACGAATGAAGAACTGATTGAATTTTTGAAAAAGCAGGTCTAGTGGTTTCGGAGATTTAGTAAAAAAGAAGTAAAACAACATGCCATTTGGCGGTCAAAAATAATCATTAGACATATGCACTTCAAATTATCAGATATGTTATGGTGATTTTAATAATATGTATCATTTTTTTTAGATTTCTATGAGTTCAGTAACAACATTTGTCCGTAGATATTACATCTCTATGCAGCTGAAGCGGTGCGATTGATTTGAGAAAAAATTTCCAAAATATTTCAAAATAAAAAAAAAACATTTTTTTCAAGTTTTTTTTCAAGTTTTTTTTCGAAAAAAGTCAATTTTTTCAAAAATGTAAAATTTCTCGAAAATCTAATTTTTTCAAAGTTTAAAAAAAGTATCTTTTTTAAAAAATGTAATTTTTGGTACGGGAAATTCGAGCAATTTGCCTTAAGGCACGATGTCATGCACTACTAGTTGGTATTCTAGTTTCTTAAATATAAAAACTTAGAATTGAGAAATTATACATTACAGTCTAGTTATTTTGTAGCAACTGTAATGAAAACTTGAAAAGGTAACAGTAATTAATAGATTCTTGTAATATTTCATCATAAATTAAATATTATAAATTTTTGTTCTATATAATTATGCTTAAATGTATAAGTAGAAGTGTTAAAAAAAACTTTATTCTGGAATTGTGCAATACTTGCACGACAAGCGATTTCTTATACAACTTTCATTAACATTAGGATGTTATGCATCTAATTACCTTTCGATGTTGCATCATAACCGCCTATAAAATTCACTCTCGGGGCTTTTTTTTCTTGTTCCAAAACATCTCTTGCATCAACATAGAAAGGTTTGTTATTATTCGAATATTGTATATGTACCAATTGAGCTGCTCGTTCTGCAAGAGTTTGAGTTTCTGCAACTAAAATCCCAACTGGCTGACCATAGTATTTCACCAAGCCACTACAGAATAATTCTTCGTCTTCGGAAATTAACAACATTTTCATTGACACAAAGCTGTTCTTACCAGGAATGTCTTTTGCGGAATAGAAAGCTCTTACACCATCTATATGCTGAGAAATATTAATATAGTAATAAATTTATAATATATATTCATAATAAGTTGAAATACAACTACAATAAATACAACTGCACTTGAAAGTCCTACTTGTATATTTTTTGTTTACAATGTGCGTTTAAATTACACATTGGCATTAATGTTCAATAAACTAGAAATCAGCATTGAGCTGGTGAGGTAATTTGAAAATTGAAAAAAAGATCTTACAGTAATTTCAAACTTTACTATTTTTTTGTTATTATCTATCAACTTGTTTTCAACAGTTTTCATTATAATGTAATTATAATCATTTTCATACCAAAGCGTCCTTGGGATCAATATTAGTAATGATTGCCAGAGGTTTCTTGGCTAAAACAAAACATGCATAAAGTTCTTTCGGTTTAAGAGATATATATGGTATATATTCTGCTTCACCAGCACACTGTAAATAGAATATTTTAAAACTGTATTCTATAAACAAAATAATTATATATAAATAAAAAACCTGATACAAAGATTCTATTTTTGGAATAGGTTGTTGCAGTGGCCATAAATCTTTATTTGTCTCATATTTTTGTTGTCCGCTGGATAATCCCCTTTTTAATATTTCAGATCCTGTTATATTTTGTGCAGATATTAATTTTTTAGGACAGGTGTTCAAAACAAACTGAAATAGTAAATTTTTGTTATTGAAGTTACTACTAAAATAAATTATTAATACCATAAAAAGATATTAATATTGTTAATATAACAAAAACGTAATGAAAATTTATCAATGCAACCTATCATTATTAGATACATACTTTGTTCGTTATCACAAAGCAGAGCTCACTTATTTCTCAGAGACTTTTTTCTTAGATGCTTATATTATAATATCATAAATAATTACTAGATATTATAGATATTAGTAGATTTTTTGAGAACAATGGTTCCCAAAAAATGTTCGTATATAAAATCCTGTGTTTAAGGTTTGCTAAATTTGTTTTCAACTACTTACTTTATAAAACAAACAAACGGCTAATAATCTTCTATACTCAGGACAAGCATCAGGTAACTTCCAATCAGGCTGTATTTCTGAATACAAAATATTCAATACTTTTCTCAAACTGGCATTATCAAATATATTAATATTTCTAAGAGCGCTTTCAGTTTTAGTTGCATGAATGAACTATGGAAACATCATGGTTATAAAAGTATATGTAGCAATTGTATTAAATAATCTTAAACTTACTGATGGATTAATTCCACCATAAACTAAAGAAGCTCTTTCTACATTCCCTGTCTCATTGTTGAATCGCAATCGAAATCCAGCATTAACATATGCATGCGCATTTTGGGCACGGGGCATAATCTATAAATAAATCAACTTTTTAAAGCAATAATCTAATTAAATCGAAATTTTATAATTAATATGCACTACATACTTTATACGACTTGAAAGCAAAATTTCCAGAAATCTGTGGCAGTGAAACACTAACAATAATTTTATTTCTCATATCAGTCAACAGAAACTCTGAAAGAGTCACTCGAGTTTCAATATTGTTTGTTCCAACTGCAAAAAATCAAACATGTTTATATCATACATGCTATAGCGTATTTTTCATTTTTATTTTTTTCATAAAACCTTACCTAATTTTAAGAAAGCACCGACTGTTTCGAAGAGAAGAAAGATATCAGATTGAAATTCTCTATGGTTATGTTTTATTATTAAATTGCCGGCGATGGTACCTACCTATTAGTAAAATAAATAATCGTAATTTACAGTAATATTATAGTTAAAATCATATTAATGAAAGATGAGAACTTACGAAAAAAAGATTTAAAAATATAACCCAAACAATAATAAAAAATCATGTAACTAATAAATGATATGGACATTTAAACACAATAGATGATACTTAATTTTGACTTTGTAAGATATATGCATAATTTAAAAATAGTCATTTTTATTTATGCACGAAATTAATCAAATATGCTTGTGAATAAATAATCATGATTTAATATTTATAATGCATTTAATAATCATGATTTCATTAATCACGTGATCGATTTTTCAAAGATTTTTGGACCCCCCCTCCCTCTTAATAAGTGATGATATTTAAAATTAAACCCCTTCCCCCACCAAACATTACGTGTTTTTCTAGTTACTAGAAAAAAGGATTTTTTTGTTTTTTTCGAAATTATTTGGATTTTAAAAAAATAGGTAAAAAATAAATACGCGTGATATCTTACTATGTTTCCTCTTCCACCACGTAGTTAATAGAGGCACCTTTGAAAGAAAAACGTAGCTGTGATAAAATATGCAGATGTGAAAAGCTTATTTATTATTGGAAAGAATGTGCAATTAGATATAGAATAAAAATCCTCAGGCTGTAATTCATTTAAGTTCTACGTAACTCACGTTTCTTACAGGTACATTAGCTATCAAGTCTATGTGATCAGCAATGATGTCCACATATTCATAACCTTCCACGCCAGATACTTCTTTTAAAAACTTCATAGTTTCAGTTAAAGTTACATTACCACCCAAAACGATATATTCATCAACCGAACATTTCCTTAATTCGGTAACATCGTTCACATCAATATAAACCTGAGGTCTAACTTTTGGTCTAAAAGCACCTTGAGCAGTATTTCCAGCAACCAGCATTAAAGGGGCACCTTGGTGTCGTTGCATAATATTCAGAATACTTTTAACTGAAAACACTTTATACCAAACTACATCATCAATTTCGGTTCTCAAATGGTTTTGACCGTTTTTATAAGAATACATGTCTTGGCGAATTGAAGACAATTTTGGGCAATTATTTTCAATGTCCAAATCTTCTATATCCTGCAAAATAATTTAAAAAAAAAATAATCGTTTGGATTTTTCATTAATTGGAATTTATTTATGCCCAAACAAATGTGATCATCAGTGTAAATAAAATGACGTTACTATTTTTTCGATATCTTTTATATTTCCGACAAAAAGTGAGTTTAAAAAAGGGGCCACTTTCACATGTTTTCAATGATATCTCTACCAAATGGAGAGCTAGGGTGTTGAAAATTGGTATATCGTATATTCAGAAAAAGACCTATAAAATGGCATCAAAATCATTTAAATACCAGGGTGGGGCCGATTCTGTATGGAAACTCACTCATAGTATGGAACCCAAACCCTTTGAACAAAACATTTTTTGTAAATTGGATATTTTTGTTACTGATTCTATACTCTAGTGATTATTTTCTTTAATCAGTATGGAACTATTATTAACTTCTTAATAATATGTTAGTAATTAATTATATATCAAAACATAATAATATCGATAATGTAGTAAATATTGACTTACTGGTATTTTATCTAATACTGCCCATTCTGCATCACTTGCCAATGATTTAAATGCATCCAAAATTGGACGATATCCTGTACAACGACAAATATTGCCGCCAAAGGAATTTTCGATCTCATTCATAGTAAGATTTGTATCTTCTTCTATCAAACTACGATTAATATTTAAATAAAAAAATCTAATTGTTCGAAAATTATTTGTAAATTATGTGTATATGTTATTACCTATGCATGTTCATGATCATTCCTGGACTGCAATAGCCACATTGGGTACCGTAAAAGTTTGCTAAAGTGGACTGAAGAGTATGATAACCAGATTTTTGATTTCCCAATCCGGAAACCGTGGTGATCTCCCAATTGTGGCAAGAATGAACCAATACTAAGCACTAAAGTTTTATAAAAAAAAAATGAAAACTAAAAACTATAATAAATTTTATAAATATAACGATACCATATGAAAATATTTGTTTATCCAGTTTTGGATTTATTGATTAAAAAAGCGCAATATTTTTAAAATTGAATTTTATTTTATGTGTATAAAAATTTCACCAAAATAGTCACTTAAGGAAATAATAATTGATAAAATGCGCAAAAAACTCTTATAAATTTGAATTTATTAATTTGAAAATACATTCGTGGGTGAAATGAAGATATCTGAAGCAGAGCCAAAATATTTCATCTTAAATTAGGTAATTTAGCATATATAATTTTGTCGACGATACCGGGCTAATGGATAAACCGATTTAAAAATTTCAAAAAGCAATCGATTTCTATTGATAGGAAGATGTGCTGAATAGTTTTTGGCAAACGCAAGTTCAGCGCCTTCGGAGATATGAGCAAAAAGGGCTAAAAATGTCAGTTTTTAAGAGAACTGATCAACCGATTTGTATGATCCAAAAAGAATTCGATTCGTAATGATGAGAAGAAGTGGTAAATAGATTTTGGCAAAGTTACACCTGTTTTTTAGATACAAAGATAAATGTGCAAAAAATGACAGTTTTTGAGAGACTTATATATAATACAATTACTTGAATATTTAATTATTGTACGGGAAGATTCAGCAATTTGCCTTAAGGCAAGATGCCATACAACATTAGTTTATCATATATTTTTGTACAGACGTGCAGGTTTTGTCCATAAATGTTAAAACATAACTTACCGAGTTTACAGCCATGGTGACAATTTCGTTACTAACTGGATGCTTCCGTTTGACAGAAACGATACAAGCTCCACATCCGCCTTCGCGGCACATGGTTTTGGTATCTTTGAGATGAACATGATTGACCAGAAATGTGTTCAGACTTGTATCGAGGGCTATACTTGGACAAACTTGACAAAAAAGTAATTGATTAAATAATAATCATCAGAATCAGAATCAGAAATATAATCAATTATTTATATTACCTTCATATTGTTTTCCATTTATCGTCAGTTTTGCGATAAATGTATTCTTACTTTTGTTTTTATTCCTAAATTCAAATATTCATATCAATGATTATAGTACATGATTATAAATATGCTTGCATTTACATTTGTTTGCTGAATATGGAAATAATATTGACATGCCAATAAAATCATAAAACACTCAGTGACGTCAAATGTAAATCAAGTTATGAAAATTATCTTGTAAATGTCTGTATTGTAATGAAATGGCATAATTGTTTTTGAAAAAATTAAATAAATTTCCTAGTTTTGTAACATACTACAAATTCAGATGTAATACAATTTGTTTGAGTTAGTAATATAGTAGTATTTATAATTTCATGATTAACATAATAAGAGCGCAAAGTAATTGAAAATTGACTTTTAATATTTTTACTGGTTTTAATATTGTAACTTGAAGTCTGAGTTCTATTTGTCTGATAACTATAAACAATTGGAAGGGTGATCAATTTTATAGTAACATTTTTAAAGCGAAATTTGAAACTTAATTTTGGATTTCTTTAGGTATAGTGCGCACTCCAACCAGAGTTTCTTATGGAAATAACATGGGTAAAATTTCATTTATTTTTTAGAATTTTATAACTTAGCGACAAGTAAATCAAAATTTTGAAATAACATTGTATTTGCATATCTTGATCATGAATAAAAAATTTACAACAAAAATTTGATATTCTTTATAAGATATGTATTCACTTAGGAAGAAGAACCAAAAACTTTGGTTGGAGTGCGGACTATCTTAAAACTAATATTAAGAGCCAAAATTTTCAGAGATTTTTTTTATCAATTTAGAATCATTTAATCCCTTGGAAGCAAGAGAATTTAAAAAAATCAACCCTAATTTAAAAAACACCCTAATATATATATATATATATATATATATATATATATATATATATATTATAATATATGTATATAAAACATAAGTAAATAAAAAAAATATATTACCCATTGTTTCATTTTTTTAACAAAGTTAGATTAATTCTTCTATTCTAACTTAAAATATTTTAGAAATAGAATCTATTTTTAGAATATATATGTATATATATATATATATATATATATACGTGTGTGTATGTATATGTCCTTGTATATAAATTTAGTGAAAAAACTTAAAATAAGAAAACATTAAATATTACTTACATAATTCAACGATTAACAATATTATTATAGTTAAAATAATCTATATAGTCATGCAATTATTTCTTCAAAATTTTCGTCTGTTTTGTCTTAAAGATTTTTTTTAACTATGTTGAAAAATTAGATTTTGCGTTGACATGCAGTAGTAATTATCGATAATGTAAAATAAATGGTTATGTAAATTTTAAATAGACACAAATCATTACCTACTTATGTACTGCATTTATATTCATAATTTTTTTGTGCCTTATTATTAAAGCACATTTTTTATCTCAATATTTTGAATACAAATATTTTCATTATGTTTAGATTGTGAATTTCTGATAATCAATATTTGCATGAAGTAATATATCTTCTGGAGTAGTCGGAGCACCTGCGATAAAATTGATAAGAATTGATTAATTACTCACAAAAAGAAAAACAAAAAATGCAAGGTGATTTGGTATGAACGAACCTAATGGAAACCATTTGTCAGTTTTTCCTCCATTCGCATCAGTTCTGGCTGATTGCAAGGCGTGCCTTATGGCGCACACTGCTACGAAACCCATAGTGGCTGGTGGTTCTCCAGTAGCTGGTGAAAATGAGGATTAGTAATTATGATAATTATTGTTAAGATGAATAATACAAAATTGAATTAAAAATTTGCAAATCTTTGTCCAAATTAGAATATACCAAAATGATCGTTTTTAAGTCGAGCAAAGACTTTCTATATGCTATTGGTTCATATTTTAGCCCTCTATCGGCCCGCGTAACTTTCAATTCACTCCTAATTTTTCGATATTTTTCAAACTAGCATGGCATCGTACCTCAAGGCAAATTGCTGAAACTTTCCGTACTGAAAATTTGGAATTTTTAGAAAAGCTTTAAAATATTTTGAAAACTTTGAATAAATTAGATTTCTGAGAATTTTGGATTTTTTTAAAAAAATTGAATGTTTTAAAAAATTTGAATTTGTTTTTTCATATTATGAAAACATTTTTTATATTACGAAAATTTTGAACTTTTTTTGAAAGCAATCGCGCTGCTTCAACTGGAGACGAAATATTAAAGCGCGTAGAAAACCCATAGAAATATAAACTGTACTGTTACTGTTGTACTGTTAGTGTTCTCAAAATCGTGGACGAAAGTTTGTATCCGCTCACACATACAAACACACACACACATACATAAATTTTTGCTAAGGTATGCCAAAATGTTCAGAAATTTCTGAAACGTAAAGAAAAATAAATATTTTTATTTTCGATTTTTTTGCGATTACTATAACTGACCCTATGGTAAATTAATAATTTTGGCATTTTTTGTGAAATGACGCATACTTCCTAATTGTATAACGTTGTCAAGACAACCATTATAATTATTCATGACCTGTGGTAGGCTTTTCAACGTGAAATAACATTTTCATACACAGCAATGCGAACCATAAACCTTAAACTACTATGTTTAATGTATAAGTACTTATACTGCAGTCCGTAGTATAATTACTTATATTACAGTATAAATACTTACTCCCTCCACCTAATACTGTGGTAAATTATATGTCGTTGTGATTTGAAAGTCACATAAGTCATTAATACCAAAAAAATTGTTAAAATAATTTTTTTATTTTCTATTTGCAAATATAGGCTATAATTAGTGATTTTTCCCCCTTCGGTCCACAAAGGGTTAATATAATATGCATAGATAAAGATAAGGAATATAAGATAATATGGTTTTTACCTTTAGATCTTAATACACCTTTTGGATTTTTTTTATTAGTCGTAAATTCTACACGAAAATCCACTGGTATATCCTTAGCTCCAGGCGGTTTATAATTCCATGTTCTATTAGTTTTCAGTTCTCCAGTGGTTTTATCGTAAATTAATTTTTCGGTCAACCAGTGTCCTAAAGCCATCACAAAGGCTCCCTCCACCTTATGAATAATGAATATTTAAACTTATTGTATAATTTACTTTTTAAATAAGCATAATTGTTCTTATAATAAGTCTATTACAAAATTTGTTATTCCGTGTTTGTTAAGAAATATACATAATTCAGTCTGTTTCAATCGATTATAATTGGCAAAATAGTATAATAAAATTGGTAGAACTATTCATAAAATTTATCATTGTACAAATTCAAGAATTAATTTTCAAAGGTTAGTTATTAATTATTTTAAATATTTATATAGTTATTATTACCTGGCCAACGTCGATTTCAGGACTTATACTTTCTCCGGTTTCTTCCCTTATATCTACTCTTTGCAATAATACATTGCCAGTAAGTAAATCTACTTCAACCTCACAAGCCGACAATCCGGCTACATCATAGGATTTATTTACCACATCTGGCTTATGCCTGTAAAGAATTATGTGATCAATAATAATAATATAATATAATATAATAATATATAATATTTACAATGAGTTTTTAAATTAATGCAATCGTCAAATAAATATGATTTATACTTACGAATACACAGCTTGCAACTCTACCATCTCCTTATGAGCTTCGTCAATTAAATCAGTCCACTTTGGATTTCCACCTAACTTTTCTTTGATTGGTTTCAGCCGTTCTAGTAATATCTTACAAGCTTCAATGGTAGCCTTCGTAACATTTACAAATAATTAAATTTTTAATTATTAGTGTATACATATTAATAAATTAAAGTATTATTAATTATTACCAGACAACAAGATTCGCTAGTAACCGATCCTCCTGTAATCATTGAATTTGGTGACTCCATATTACTGTTTGGTTTTATAGAAACTAAATCTAACTCTACGCCTAATGTATAAGCACAAACTTGGGCTACCTAAACAAAACAAAATTTATATTTTAAAGTTTATATTTAATTGTTTATATTTTTTAGATAATTTATTACTTTAGTGTTGATGCCTTGTCCACATTCGATACCAGAGTGACTAACAGCAACTGTTCCATCTCCATGAAAAATGCAAACCATAGCTTGCAATCTTCCATAGTAGATTATTGGAAAATACATTGGAACTATAGCTATTCCTCGTTTGCGCCATCGATTTTTAGCATTAAATTCGTTAATCTCGTGTCTGCGTCTATCATAATCTTAAAATGCACAATTCACAATCAAAATAATAGAACAGTTATGAAAACAAACTAATGTCAATGTTCAAACCTGTTTTCTTTCTGAAATCATCTATGATATCATATACTAAGTTATCTGTCTTTCTCATATTTTCAATTCGAATATCAAGAGGATCTCTTCCTGTTACATGTGCTATATGTTCCATAATATTTTCTATCATTGCTACACCTTCAGTAGCCCCTGAAATTTAATTCACGATATTCAAGCATGTATATTATTCAAGCACTGTTAAACTTTAAATTAAGTCAAAGTTAAATTATTTATTTAGTTATATATATGAATACCAGGAGCTCGCATCCACGTTGTTGACGGTTTTTCTGTTAAAACTGCATATCCTTCCAAGTTAAATCTGACGTTGTCGTAACAGTTTTGAAACATTTCAGTTGCAAACAAAACTACACTTTCATTCCATGAACATCCTAAGTCTTCGTAAATACTGGCAGATAAATATTGAATAACTCCTTGGTTGTTCACAGCAACCTTTAATTAAAAATAAAAATATGATTAGATGGTAAAAACTAAGTAATAGTAGAACAAAGAAGCATACCATATATCCCAAACTAATCTATCTATGTCTATAAATCTAAATAATTTATAGACAAACAGTTTTAGTGTTATTGACAGGATTTAATAGTATATAAACTAGTAAATATACTTTGTTTTGTTCTTTTATCTATAATATAAACAAAGGTGAATCACAAGAAACACTTACCCCTAAATTGTTTAAATACTATTTTTACTGATCTTCTAGTTTTAGTTTTATTAAACATATTAAATCAACATGAATGATTTATGAATTTATATCAGAACAAATTAGTTATATGTACATTATATGAAAAATCTAAATTAAAAATGATTTTAAACTTTTGAGATAATAATCTAGTTAATAACTAAAAAATACACACATTTTACCCACCTGATAATCCAGAGATGTACAATTTCTTTTTCCTATAGCATACATATTATCTTCGATACTCAACACCATTCTCACTGGAGTATTTAAAAGAAATGCAGCAACTGCACATGCTGCAGATACTTGATTATTTCTTGAAATTTTACTACCGAAAGCCCCACCAGCACGCCTTGTTTTAACATTGATTCTACAATTGCATTTTTATTATTAAGAACCTTGAATAAATTCAGTAATTTTAACTTCACACTCACTTATGTTCTTTCATTTTTATCACTTGCGATATTGCTATCTGAATATTATCAGGTCCCTGACTTGAGGGATAGACATCCATGCCATCTTCAGTTGGAACACAAATAACCGTTTGGGTCTCCATGGTAAAATGATATTGACCATTCATATCCATAGAACCAGAAAATTCATGTGCTACATCGGATCCTAAAAGTCGAAAGAATCATAATTGAAAATAGCTATATAAATATTATTTTAAGTATATAAAATTTTTGTTAAGTACAACTAAAATACAATACACTTTTTCAAAAATTTTACAAGATATATATATATATATATATATATATATATATATATATATAATAGAGCTATCAAAATTCTTTGCAAGTGTTCTTTTATAGTACACTATGGGCTTTTATTATAGAACTTCTATTTATAAGCTGTTGAAATGTAATTCCTTAGAAAGCAATACAGTGCCTGACTTTCTGATAAGATTATTATTACATTTTTTATTAGTATATATGATATATACTTTAAGCGTATTTTTATTTAAAATCATATTTAAATCTATATGTTCAAGAAAAAAATAATATAGCGTCTTCTTATCAGGTTGTCTGAGTCGGGAATAAGATCTGCAGACTTGATGCTACAAGCCAAAATTGTTACCACTTGAGCAAACCCATAATTTGTGATTATAAATGAGAATGAAATGTAATAAGTTCTGATATATATAATGTGCGATAATAAATCATGCTATCATCAAAAGTTTCAGAACAATTTTATTTCAAAAACTCTTGAAAGGAGACTCCTTCTCCAACGAGTGACTTCAAAAAATCATTTTAGCTTTCAAATTTGGTTCAAGTAAAATACAAATACTTGTATGAAATCACACTACTATCAGATAGTTTTTCGCCTACTGGTTTTGCAAAAACTATTCCTATCTTTACAACTTCCTATTTCAAATTAGACTGATGCCTATAACTAATTATAGTGTTAATGGTATTCAAAACTTTAAACTTTTAACCCTTTCCCTTAAAATGCCTCGGGCGGCAAAATACGTATTAATTCTGCAATTCGTGAGTGGAAAGGGTTAAAATGATATTTTGTTATTTTGTTGTTTTATAACTACCTTTATCTTTCGCTTCATGACTATCTTCTAACTTCACCCTAGATGGGGTGTTATCATGGGCCAGAACATCCCTGACATCATAATAAGCCTTTTTTCCATTGGTGGTAGGAGCATATTCTATATGAACCAGCTTGGCAGCATGTTCTGCCAGCGCCTGAGATTCGGCCACAACAACACCTACTGGTTGACCGTAAAATTTTACAACGCTTTCACAGAACACTTCCTCTGGATCATTCATTAGAAGCATTTTTGGCGACGCAAAGCTGTTTTCACCAGGTATGTCTTTGGCCGAGTAGAACGCTTTTACACCGGGCAGAATCTAATAGTATAAAAAAGGCAACATAAATTTATATGGATATGGTTTGGCCAAAGAACTCAAAAAACTATTTTTATAGAAACACTTTTATCTATTTTGGATTGGATTGGATTTTTTTTTTGCAAATATATAAATTTCAATTGTATCGCCTATATCAAATCTATAGAAATGTAAACAAAATTTGTACTTATTCTTAACACATAACTTTATAAAATATCTGATAATTTTATGTGCATATGTCTAATGATAATATTTGACCGCAAAATGGTACTTTTTTAATTTTTCATTAGATTTCCGAAACCGCTGGACCTGCGTTTCCAAAAATTTAATTAGTGCTTCATTTCGTCAATACAAATAAAATGCTTTTTGAATCATCCAAATGGGACGCCCCGTTCTCTCAAAAACTGAATCGCCATTTTTTGCACTTTTTGCCCTGTATCTTCAAAATGGCTGGACCTGCCTTTGCCCAAAACTAATTAGCAGGTATCCCCAACAATACTAATCGTTAATTATTCAAATCGGTTGATCCATGATCTCAAAATCGTCGGTGAAAATTTGTATCCGCACACATATATTCATTTCTTCTAAGGTATGCCAAAATGTTCATAAGACCAAATATATGCAAAAAAAATTATTTTAGATTTTTTTACGATTAACATGTCTTACCCTACGGGAAGTTAATAAGGTGGTTCATGTTTTTCAATAGTTCAAATACAAATTAATTTATAATCAGAAGCTATATATTTAAATATAGACATTTTATACTAAAATAAACGCTTATAATGTCGCACAACTAAATACGTGAACTTAAACCATTTCTAGCGGTTTTCAACTTTATTATAAATTAAGTTAAGTTGAGATTGGATCAAGATGATACATCAAATTTATTTGCATTTTACTACAAAATATTTCACGCAAATATTACACAAAATTAATCTATTAAAAAAAATATTGTGAAAAACACCAAAAAAACTTCATAAAAATGATTGAACTGGTTAACACATAACTAGACAAAGCAGTTAATGTATACCTAAAATATTTCAAAAGCTTATTATATTTGAAAAAAAAAGAACAAAACATTATCTCTTGGAGATTATGTTTTTCTGAGCGGTAATAAATGTACATCTCCTACCTCATCTAACTTTTAAAAGAATTAATGCAAAAATAATTCATAACTCAATATAAAAATAATGAATATAAAAATATTACCAATGCGTCTTTGGCATCAATATGTGTAATGGTTGTTAGAGGTTTTTTGGCTAGGACGAAAACAGCAAATAATTCCCCCGGCTTAAGTGGAATATAGGCGATGTACTCTGCTTCTCCTGCGCACTTAAATATGGATAGAACTATTAATATTTGAAATATTTAAATATATTTGTATATATGTATTCAGTACCTGATATAAAGCTTCGATTTTGGGTATCGGTTCTTGAACTGGCCACATTTCCTTTTTACTTTCAAATGTTTGCTCACCCCGGGACAAATTACGTCTTAGAATTTCTCTCCCTGATTTATTTTTTTCGGATAACAGTTTTTCTGGGCACATATTTAGCACAAACTAAAAATACCATATAAAAGTAATAATATCATTGTATAATGTGTATTAGGTTAAATTATATGAAAACGGTTTACTTTATAAAATAAGGAAATCGCTAAACTCTTTCTATAGTCTGGCGAAGCGTCTGGCAACTCCCAATCTGGATGCAGTTCTGAACTTAAACAATCAAGAGCGGATCTTAAGACCTTGTTATCAAAAATGTTAACATTCTGAAGAAAATTTTCGGTTTTAGAAGCATGGATAAACTGAAAAATTAATAGTGTTATTATTTAAAATTCAAATTATGAATAAATATATAGAATTCATATATCAGTCAATCTTACCGAAGAGTTTATACCACCATATACGATAGTGGCATTTGCAACATTGCCTGTGCTATTATCAAATTCTACTAAAAATCCAGCATTAACGTAAGCATGAGAGTTTTGAGCACGTGGCATTATCTTAAATTAAAAATAAGGTTTTTTAAATTCAAAACTTCTATCACACACACGTATATATATATTACTTACCTTATATGTTTTGAAAGCAAAATTTCCAGTTCTTGGCGGTAGGTAGATATTTACCATAATTTTATTTTTCATGTCAAGATTCAAAAAATCTGCTAGAGTTACCATAGATTCGGACGCTAAAGTACTGACTACATCAAATAAAAAGTTAAAATATAAATTTATTAAACATTTAATATTCCATTACTTACCAATTTTAATAAATGCACCGGCTGCTTCAAATATGACAAATAGATCTGAAGGAAATTCTCTATGTTGATGTTTAATAGATAAGTTTCCAGCAAGCGTGCCCATCTAAAAAAATATAGTAATATCACATGAGACAAGGCATTAAACCAAATAAAATTCAATATTCATATATAACACTTGCAGTTTTTAAACTATGCAGAATAGAAAACTTTCTAACTTACATTTCTCACAGGTACGTTAGCGACCAAATCTAAATGATCTACAATTTCTTGAACATATTTAAATTCTTCCATCCCTGATACTTCTGTCAAAAATGACATAGCTTCTGATATAGTCAGATTTGCTCCAAGGATAATATTTTTGTCAACTGAACATTGTTTCAACTCAGGAATATTATTGATGTCAATATAAACATGAGGTGTTACTTTTGGTCTGTAAACACCTTGAGAAGTATTGCCAGCTATTAACATGAGGGGAACTCCTCGATTTAATCGTAAGAGCCTCAGAACGTTGATTATTGATGAAACTTTGTGCCAGATAATATCATTCACTTCATATTTGATTGTTTTCTTAATATTTTCGGCACAAATGCCTGAGCAATCGAGCCCCGTTTTTGGACAGGGTTTCTTTTTATCAATATCCTCAATATCCTAAAAAGCTCTAATAATTATAATGCATATAAAACATTTTTACTAAATACTAATAGAAAAGATACCGACGCCTGCAAAAAGCGTTTCAATTTCAACATAGCTATTATATCATTGTTTATCAATCAGATATTCATAATACAAATTTAGAAGTCAAATTCACCTGTATTTTGTTCAACATAGACCATTCTGCATCAGTAGCCAATGATTTAAACGCATCCAGAATTGGCCGATATCCAGTACAGCGGCAAATATTACCACCAAACGAATTTTCAATTTCTGCCATAGTCAAGTTTTCATTTGCTTCCATTAGGCTTTAAGTTAAAATAGAAAAATTTTAGCTTATTTTTTTATTTAATGGTCAATAATACAAATGGTCAAATACATTTAATAGAAGAATATTTTACCTGTGCATATTCATAACCATACCAGGACTACAATAACCGCATTGACTTCCGTTAAACTTTGCCAAAGTCGTTTGTAAAGTATGATAACCACTTTTTTTATTACCGAGTCCGGACACTGTAGTAATTTCCCATCCATTACAAGAATAAACAAAAGTTAGACACTGAAAATATTGGAAAACATTAGTTTGAATTTCTTGATTTATTATAAACTCAGAATTAGTAATGTAAATAAAATATATTATATACATAAATAATAATTATAATGCAACATATGATTAAAAAAAATATGCTCACTTATAAAAACAGAATAAATAGTTTATATTATTGCATAATATTTAATATAATTAATTTATTAAGTCATGTAATTCAATATCATAAGTGGTGTATTAGATATTGAATGGACATCCAGACTTGGGCAAAAATCTAACTATATATCAAAGATAAGAAAAGCCAAAGAGCGCATATTAATAGCATTTTGTTATACTAAAGCTTTTAAGAATATTACATTTAAAACTTTATTTATTCTAGAAATATTAACATTGATTCATTTTTAACTTCAAAAAAGAGAAGTTTTTTCGGAAAAATCAATTTGCAAATTTTATGTTTTCTCAACGTGCAAATTAATATGAATCGAATGTGACCAAATTTCTGTGTGTATTTCAAAAACGGCTAGACCAATTTCAAAAATGTAAAAGCCATATTTGTTTCTTCGGAATTAACAGAAAAATGTGAAAAAATTCTTAAATAGTTGATCAAAGTTTAGAGTTGCTTAAATTCTAATCAGAATCTATGCCGAACATCTATATACGTACCGTGTTTATGGATTATAGATTTTGAGATACACACACACATACTTTATACTAAAATAAAATACATTTTTAGAACCCGAAATGAATAAATTCATACATGTTAAACCAATTAATATAATTTTTATAATTACAGATAGTATAAGTATGTTCGAAAGATATCAATTGGAAATTCAAATTTTTTACATTTCTTCACGTTTTGAAGGTTTCTGAACATTTTGGCATGCCTCAGAAAAAATGGATGTGTATGTGTGTGTGTATATATTTATGGATACAATTTTGTCGTTCATGTTTTCGGGTGCATGGATCAACCGATTTGAATGGCTCAAAAAACATTCGATTACTATTGATAGAGAGATGTGATGATTAGTTTTTGGCAAAAGCAGGTCCAGCCGTTTCGTAGATACAGAGCAAAGAATGCAGATAATAGAAAAGTTTTTGAGAGTTTGGAGCATCGGATTTGAATGATCCAAAAAACATTCAATTCGTAATGACGGGAAAAAGTGGTGATTAGTTTTTGGCAAAGGCAGGTCCAGCGGTTTCGGAGATACAGAGCTAAATGTGCAAAAAATGGCAGTTTTTGAGAGAACTAAGCGTCCGATTTGAATGATTCTGCTTGTTTTTAACAAAATAATTGCTTTTGGAAGAAACAATTTTGTTTCAATTTTTTTTCTTGAATTTTTTTTTTCAAAAAATTTTTTTTTGTATATCGAGAATAATTCAGATTTTAATTGTAATTCCGACTTAATTTCTAATATACTTTAAACAAATATTTTCAACTTTGCAATTCAGTTTACATAATTCTTATAAATATTAGACAATGTTACAGTATTTATTTATAATAATCTATTTGAAAGCATTTTATATTCCTCGAATGTTTAATTAAGATACGGAAAGTTCCAGCAATTTGCCTTAAGGCATGATGCCATACATAACACTAGTTCCTAATTTTACTTATCTGGATATTTCTGTCTGTAGAGATAAAGAGCACAATATATATTGCAAACAAAAAATATTTGTTTTCTTCAAACGTATCAATACAAATGTATTATTATTATAAAGCTAATATTCATCATCATTAATTAAATAATTAACTTTTTATTTAATTAATCTGTGTGGATTTGAGAAAAATATAGACTATTTACCGAATTAACAGCTGAGCTAACAATTTTCCCAGTGCTGGCGTGTCTGTAGCGGGCGGATACAATGCACGATCCGCATCCTCCTTCCCGGCACATCGTTTTCGTGTCTCGAAGATTTGCATGATTGACAAGAAATAAATTCAATGTCGTCTCGAGAGGCAGATCAGGCGGAACTAAATGGTAATTTAGTTACCAGTAATTACATTAATGACTATGAAAAACTATCTATTTAATCCAAGGAAAAGACTATATTTTAAATAATAATCTTGCAACTATGTAATTTATTATATTGTAGAATAAACTAGGCCACAATTTATCAAGCTACAGTCCATCTTAATTAATCTAAAGACTATATATTTTTAAAATAATAATCTTGCTACTATGTAATTTATTATATTGTAGAACAAACTAGGCCACAATCTATCAAGCTTAAGTTCATCTCAATCTGCATTAAAATTATTTCAAAATTACATAAAATTATTAAATTCCTATAGGGTAAGTTATAGTAATTGCAAAAAATCAAAAATAATTTTTTTTAAATATCTTTACGTTTTAGAAGTTTCTGAATATTTTGGCGTGCCTTAGAAAAAATTTATGTATGTGTATGTGCGTGTGTGTGTATGTATTTGCGGAAACAATTTTTCGTCAACGATGTCGAGAACAGGCATCGACCAATTTGAATGATTCAAAAAACATTCGATTTCTATTGATAAGGAGACGTGCTGATTAGTTTTTGGCAAAGGCAGGTTTAGCCGTTACAAAGATACGAGGCAAAAAGTGCCAAGAATGTTCATTCAATTTTTGAGAGAACGAAGCGTCTGATTTGAATGATTCAAAAAACATTTTATTTGTATTGACGAAATAAATAACTGATTAAATTTTTGGGAAGACAAGTCTAGCGGTTTTGGATATTCATAAAAAAGTGAAAAAAAATGCCATTTTGCGGACAAAAATGATCCATATAGACATATGCACATCAAATTATTACAAATTTTAAACATATTTTAATAATAAGAACAAATTTTGTTCACATTTCTATGAGTTCCGTACCAATGCTTATCTGTAACTCTGCGACGCGGCGCCCACGCGCTTCTATATTTTGTTTTTACCAGCTAACGAATCGCGATTACTTTGAAAAAAAGTTCAAAATTTCCAAAATATAAAAAAAATTAAAAAGGTAATTTTTTTCCAAAAATTTTGATAATCGAATTCTTTCAAAGTTCTAAAACATTTAATCTTAATTTTTTTTGGTTACGGAAAGGTCCTGCAATTTGCCTTAAGACACGATGTCATGCACCACTAGTTTAATTTTCATTTTTCACAGTTTATTGAGTTGATATATGATACTGGTTAAGGAAACAGCAAATTGATGAGTAATTAAGTAGTAATTATTAGCAGTATAACTAATTCAAAATTGGGCTTATTTTCTATGGGAAAATGGGCTTATTTTCTATTGGGAACATATTTTTTTATCTATATTTTCCAAGTGAAAATGCAGATCGCTGCTGCCCGATGTCAAGTTGAAGAAACGGGGGCAAACAAAAATTTGCTCTATTATTTATATAACTAATAATTTGTATAAAAAGCGTGTCAAATAAATAATATATTTTTAATTATTATAAATACATACATATATATATATATATATATAAATATATGTGTATATAATATATATACATATATTTGTTTTACATATTTATATTAGATATATAGATGTATATCCACGATATATTATTAGGTTTTGGTTTTTTAGTAATTTATGTCGCGATTCCAAAATCCAAATTGAAAATGGTATTATGAAAATATATTTGTATTTGTATTGTATTTATTTTAGTTATCATATTTCCTAATAAATATATGGTGTTTAAAATTGAAATATTCTTGCTATTGAAAATAACAAAAATAAATAAGTACATAATAAGAACATAATAAAAAGATTCATAAATAGGTACGTAATAAGAACAACGACAACCAGGTGTAACATATTTTTGACAATATTTTTATTTGTATTATATATATATATATATATATATATATTAAAATATAAAAAAATAAAGTTTACCTGTGTAGTCCACACCGTTAATTTTCAAAGTCACTGGATCATCTTTATCATGGGACCTGTTAAACATTTTTGTAGTTATACCGTGACACTTATCAGAAATATTGATCATTATTGATTTCATTTATTAGCACAGGATTAACGTTTTGATACACTGAAGTCGAATATAATAATAAAATATCAAATAGACTTCTTAAGAGCAACCGGTTACTACTTTTTTATGAAGATTTGACAATCAGTAAAGATTTGTATGTAAAAAATTGGTATTCAAACTACTTATATTCAAGGTGCGTGATTGTATTATATATACAATGTTGTAATATTTTGACTGAATTGTATAACGGCAATTACGTGCACGCAAAATTACTTCGAAGTTGAGATTCAAAAATTCAGTGAAGTAACTAAAAAAATACCAAAATTAATTTTAACTAAATATATTTGAATATATACAAATTTTATTTAGTATTAATATATTTATTTATTTTATTTAATAGGTTGAATTTCAATGGCAATTACTTGTATTATCACTTCTAATTAATTTTTAGTAAGACTTCTTTAGGTACTTACATATCTACTGTGTGAAATTGAATATATTTTATGAATTCATATATCCTGATTGTATCACTGATATTGTATCTATGTCTCAAATATTAAATTCGATACTAATATATGGCACCGCTGTAGATAACACAAATAAATTACAATATGTGCGCTGAAAATGATTTGATCACGTTTTTCACAAATATGTAAATTTTGTTTACTCTTTGTACATGCACGAAAAATTGACATATATTAGTCTAAATTAGAATTATGAGTGATTACGACTCATTAAATTTTTCTTCAAAAAGTCTTTTTTTTTCAAAAAAAAAAGTAAATTTTTGTCAAAATTTTATATTTTCTCAAAAATCTAATTTTTTCAGAGTAAATTTTTTTCAAAAATGTTAATCTTTTTTAAAAAAATAATTTTTGTTACGGGAAGTTCCAGCAATTTGCATCAAAGCTCGATGCCATGCGCCCCAGTAGTTTTGTTTTTAAATTGTAATCAGAACTTAAGTTAACCAAAAAGATTTTTTTATCAACAGTATTTGAAAGTTGGGGGCAAAAAATGTATAACCAGACAACACCTTGATTCTTACGATGACAATAAACAGCAATGTTTAAAAATCCATAACAAAAGTATTTTTTTTTTACTGTTAGTTTTTTTTTTGGATGTGAGCACTGTTTACGAGACCTTAATATAATTTTTTAGTATACGTTATATATTTATTCTATAAGATGTATTGTTAATTTTGCGTTAGATTCAACAGTTCTTTTTATATAACCTCTATTAAAAGCTTGCACGTGGGCGGAGTGAAAAGGATTTACCAATTCTTCACCCTGGAAAAGGTGTAAACAACTAAAAATAGTAAACGAAAAAGTAAATTAAGTTGAAAATGCAATTTTACAAACAATAGTTTTTTAAATAAATAGTTATTCCAACTTTGCTGATGAATAGTTCTGACAAAATACCAGATCAAGGTTATACAGTGTTTTCTCATAAAAATGTAACCGTGTATACGTGAAGTTTATATTTTGCAGTGGTTGAATACAGTATCTACTATTTCGAAAAATCCCTTTAAAATTGAGAATGAGACATTGAAACTGATCTCCTCTTGGAAGCCCCATTTTACTCCGCCTAAGAGGTGAAAAAAAAATAAAGAATAGTAAAGAAAACATATTTCTATAATTAAGAATCTAAAAGAAATTTTACTGAATATAGTTCGATAATTGCTTGTAATACGTTTTATGTGTCAACTAAAAACAACTTTAAAAATTAGAATAAAAATTATTTTTCAAACAATAATTGACAAATAATTAATTATAAATTGATATTATAATTTTTGATATTATTCTTGATATTTAAATCATAACTGTTAAATCTTTTTTGAAGGATTTTAGTAGAAGAACTGCTAAAATGTATGTGGAACTACAGGAATCTTCTTTTAATTTAATAACGACAACTATAAACTATGAAGGTTGTATATCTTCTTGAAAATCAATTCAATAGCCAGCGATTTTCAAAATATCAAAATCATTTCAAATGTTAATAATAAAAGAACACAAAAATTCATCGAATTGAATTTTAAATGTTTTATTCCTTCTATAGAAATTATCTGTAAAATATAACACTTTAAAAATAATGATATTTTACGTTAAAATTATACGATTTTACTATACACAAAATTGTTTTGCATATTTTCATGAAAACATGAGTTAGTTAGCGATTAAATTATTTGCATAATTCTTGAAAAAAAATATCTACAATTTTTATATATTATTAAATTTTTTTGTTCGACGTTAAGGCATATATATATTATATATATATATATATATATATATATATATATTATATATATATATATATATATATATTATATATATATATACATATATATCTAATAAATGAAAAATATAAAAAGCATAAGAAATTCAATCTATAGTTTATTAAAGAATAAGACAGAGATTTCAATTCAATTCAATTTAAGTTTAATTTGTTGTTTAGCGCAACGCGGTTTTAAAAATTTAATAATTAGTTTTTTATAAAATACTTGTTTTTAATACTGTACTATGACTATAAACTAGCGTTATACTCACCCTTAAAAACTATGATTTAAAATAATTGTATCATATTTTACATTACAAGGTAAATTGCTTATAATCGATATGAGCATTTAAAAATATTTGCTCAGGGGAAGTAGGTGCTCCTGAAAATAGATTATTCAAATTTAGTATAATATAAATTTAAAATTAATTTGTATAAGAAAGAAATTATTATATTAACTATATTATATTACCCAAAGAAAACCACTCAGCAGGTTTTCCTCCATTGGATTGTTTTCTAGCAGAATTCAAAGCATGTCGAATTGCACACACAACCACAAAGCTCATACAAAAAGCGGGCTCGCCGGTTGCTAATTAGAAATCGAATTAAAATTATAAATACAATGAATTTATTAAGTAATATTTTGAATAAATATTACAATAAACCAAATATAGTAATGCCTATTCAAGTATAGTTAAAGTTTATTCTAGTAGCATGTAATAATTTAGTAAAATGATAAACAAATATATTATTTGATTATAAGAATGCAGAAATTCATTGTCAAAATGTCTTAAATTATAAAACAGTATAATTTTGAACGATTTACTAAAGTGGTTGAAAAAATCAGTAATTGTTGCTTGTGAGAAAAATTATAAGACTTGCTGGTCATAGTTAATAACTTCAGAAGAATCTGATGTAAATAAATGTAAAAATTTTATAGTGAAAACACAGTTAACACAAAAGCATTACCTTTAGATCTTAAAACGCCAAGCGGATTTTTATTATTTCTTGTGAATTCTATGCGAAAATCAACTGGAATATCCTTGACGCCCGGTGGTTTATAAGTCCATGTACGATTAGTTTTCAATTCTCCTGATTTCTTATCATAAATAATTTGTTCGCTCAGCCAATAACCTAAACCCATAACAAAAGCACCTTCCACCTGAAATTATGTAATTACACCTTATATAAAAGCAGTATTCTTGATCTCTATGATTAAGATCGTATTAAATCTAAAATAGTGCAGTTCATAATTTTCCAGAAAAATATATAAGGTCTACTTTAAAAACGTTATCAATAAAATTATTATATATGTGAAATATTGTTTAAAAACCAAATTACCTGGCCGACATCGATTTCGGGACTTAAACTTTCTCCGGTATCTTCTAGTAAATCGACACGTAAAATCATGAGATTTCCTGTCAATAAATCAATTTCTACCTCACAACAAGTTAAGCCAGCTATTTCATAAGATGGTGATGAGTCTTTAGTAAACCTGTGAAAATATTATAAATGACATTATAAATTCATTGAATATGTAATAAACATATAATCTGGGGCCTCTGATGCAGTGGCGAATCCTACTTTGGCGCCAGGGGGGAGGTCACATTGTCGCAATACGATTAGAAAATCCTTAAATTTTAGGAGCATTTGACTCCGCCGTTCGTCTATAATAAGTTACATAATGAATTTATAGAATGTGTTTGTTAACAAAATACATTATGAAGTAATTTAATGGCTGAATTAGTGTTCTATATAAGTCTTAAGACAAGCTAAGGGGGGGTCATGACTCCCGTGATCCACTCCCTGGATCCACCAATGCTCTGGTGCCCGTTTCTTATAGTATAATCTTTCTAGTTTTTTATAGTTTTATTAGACTCAAGATTCTCCTGTGTTCAAGTCAAATATTTATTACCCCGCAAAACATACATCCAAATTTTATATAAAATATACTTACGAATGGGTTGCCTGTAAATCTACATCTTGCAAATGCGCCATTTCGACAACATCACTCCAAGCAGCTTTTTCACCGAGTTTCTCTCGAAAAGGTTTCAAACGTTCCAATAGTGTTTTGCAAGCTTCCATAACGGCCTATAAATGATGAAATCAATTTATTTAGAAAGTGATATTGGAATATTTCATTTATTATTATTTTTATTAAAACTTTTGTTAAATTTTATTTACGTACAAAACAACAGGCTTCGCTTGTAACTGATCCTCCAGTTGTGAATGCATTGGGGCAGATCAGGTTGTTGGTTGGTTTCACAGAAACTTGAGATAAAGGCACACCTAAAATGTGAGCACAAACTTGTGCAACCTAAAAAAATAATAAAGCATAAGGAAATACATCTATTTTGATTAAGGAGAAACTGTTTCTTATGCATTTAAAATTACAATATGTATAAAAAATAAATAAATAAAAAATATAATATATTATTTTTAATCTATAAAGTTGAACAAATGAATTTAGATGAATCGATTAAAATGTCTTATATCCAAATATTCAAAAATTGTAAACTAAACAAAATTGGTGTCTATTTTATAATATGTATATCTTTTACTATACTTTTGTGTTAATTCCCTGGCCACATTCGATGCCACCATGAGTAACTGCCACTGAACCATCACCGTGATAAATGCAGACGGCAGCCGAAAATTTGCCGAAGTAGTCCAGGGCGTAGGACATCGGCACTATTGCTATGCCTCGTTTACGCCAACGATTGTTTTCATTAAATTCATTTATTGCAACTTTTCGACTATCATACTCTGTAAATGATATGAGAAAAAGATCTAGTTTTTATCTCAGCTAATTTTTTTTGTTAAATTTAATATGTAAAAAGAATCAGAATTTTGAATAGAAAAGTATTACCAGAAACAAAACACGTATCATTGACTTAAAAAAATCTAAATATCAAAATATTTATAAAAAAATTAGTTAAATTAGATGAGTAATAAATAATTAATAATTGAATGCAATAAATAATAATAATAATAAAATGTTCTGTAATATAATAAAAAACTAAATAATAATAACATAAATAGTATTTTTCTAATTTCAATATGCATGAATTCTTTTAAAATTTTATTTAATCCCGTGGACAAACCTGTTTTTTTTCGAAAATCTCCAACTAATTCTTTTACAAGATTATTTTCGTCCCGAAAATTGGCAATTCTTACGTCCAAAGGATCCACTCCAGAAACATGGGCAATATGTTCCATTATGTTTTCAATCATGGCGATGCCTTCTGTGCTACCTAAATTAATATTTTTTATAATATATATACGAGGTCTGTTCAAAAAGTACCCGGAATTTTCGTTTTTTCA
The DNA here is from genome assembly GCF_003426905.1 of Ctenocephalides felis. NCBI lineage: Eukaryota > Metazoa > Arthropoda > Insecta > Siphonaptera > Pulicidae > Ctenocephalides > Ctenocephalides felis. The sequence continues at coordinate 35,329,283 of NW_020537646.1, forward strand.
AAAAAATATTTATTTATTCGTCTACATTAATGTGGTCCCCTTCAAAGTAGTCCCCCCCAGATATAATACACTTATGCCAGCGTTTTTTCCAATTTTCGAAGCACCCTTGATATTCACTTTTTGATATGTCCTTGAGCACTCTCAGCGATTTTCTTCAATCGAGGAAAACCGCCGTCCTTTCATGGGTCTCTTCAACTTTGGGAATAGGAAAAAGTCACACGGAGCCATATCTGGTGAATTTTTGCACTTTGCAACACTTTATTTCATTTTTTACGCAAAATTTAATACAAATTCTTTGACTTTTCAATTCTTCCATTGTAAAAATCGCCGAGCTCAGAAAAACACGTCGAACCTTAGCGACTACCACAGACAAAGTAAACAGTGAATATAGCTGAAAATTTCATCATACTTTAGGGGCATGTATACCAACACAATAAAAAAAAAATTTTGACAATCAGACACTCCAGACCCGCGAAATTTAATTATTAGTAATTCCGGGTACTTTTTGAACACACCTCGTATATATATATATATATATATATATATATATATATTATATTAAATTTTAAAATTTTATATATATTTCTATAATATATTTATATACTAAGTTAGTTGACAAGAATTATCTACATCTCGAAATAAAATTAAATGATTTAGAATTTTACATCAGTTATTCTGCATTTGATTAATTTGGATGGATTTTAAATTCAATATATTTTAAAAAGAATCTATCGCAAACTATCATTAAATACCTAAGAATTAACATAAGAATTTACTGAGAGTTTTAGAAAAATCTTATGGGAATCTAGGCAGCACATAGCTCGAATCTAATAAGAATGCAGTCAGAACCGTTAGAACTTAGTTGAAAATCTAATTAGAATTTGCTTAGAATTTGCAAAGTTTTGTAATATTTTTGACTGTATCAAGTTATTTTCTAGTATTTGGAAATTCCTTCTTCCGTTTTTTGAAAACAGAAAACTAATCAGTATGGTAATATCTATATGATAATAAAAAAAAAATTAAATCTAAAAATTTACAAATTGCAGAAGGTTGGAGCAAGTCAATACTACTTGCATGAATAACATAGACATGGTCAGATTTTTTTAAACTAAATTCTGTTATTTTATTATATTTATATTCTTATGTGAATTTATCTATTACAGTTATTACTAAATTCTTAAATAAATGATAAAGCATATATACGAAACAACAGGCAAAACGCATATTTCAACCGTAAAATGCAACAAATTTAAGAAATTATCCTAACTAACACATTTTTTCATTTTGATCTTTTTACTTCATTTTATTTGTGAATAAAATATATTAGATATAAGCACTAAATCAGCAAACACAATATATCCGTAAAAAGCAATTAGTTTTTAAGAATAATCATGCGTCTACTCACCTGGAGCTCGACACCACGTGTTAGAAGGCTTTTCAGACAAAACTGAGAATCCATTAACTGTAAATTTACTTTTGTCGTAACAATTTCCAAACATTTCCATTGTACTTCCAACAACCCCTTCATTACGCGAGCTTCCATAATCTTGGTAAAAATTGTTCGTCAAGTATTGAATTTCTCCTTTCTCATCCACAGCCACCTTGTTAAGAATCAGTTTTAGAATATAAGTCATAAAACAAAAGTTTTAAGTAAAAGTAAATATAAAAAATTGAAATGAAAGCATAATAATAAGAAGATTCAGAAATAAATGTTGATTACGTTTGCTTTAAAAATCGCTCAGTAAATATTATCCATATTAATTCAATAGAGTCAATGATCATAATTTGAATTATAGAAACAATTTTTTCAAAGTAAAAACACAAGTTGTAAACAAAGATATAATGTATACTTTGTTCAAAATAAAACCAAATTTTAATATTAAGAGTACCTATTGGATATTTTGCTAAGAAAATTTCTAAATAACTAACTCAAATTGTTGTAAAACTAATTTAAGTTATTATAAATTGTAAATGTTGTTCTTCAAGAACCTAGAAATTTTGGAAATATCTTTCAAATCATAATTAAATTATTTATCTTAATACCTCGTAATCGTTTACGCAATCATATCTTTTCCCTATGGTATCCATGGTATCTTCTAAATTTAAAACCATCCTTACAGGACGATTTAAATTGTGAGCGGCAACAGCACAAGCGGCTGCAACTTGATTTCCTCTTGAGATTTTTACTCCATATGCACCGCCTAATCGTCGGACTTGGACATTAATCCTTGAATTAGATAAAAAAAATATAATACCTTGTTAACTTTTTTCTACTATTATAGAGCTTTATGATAAATAAGAAATATTTGCAACTTGTACGATAATCTATGAAGCTAAAACTTTCTCGTACCCATTGAAATGTATGATTTCGAATTACCTATGTTCAGGAATTTTAAGAACCGCAGAAATGGCCATTTGGACAGCGTCTATCCATTGAGTAGCAGGATAAACGTCCATGCCATCCTCCTTGGGCACGCACACCACTGCGTGCGTCTCCATGCTGTAATGGTACTGACTGCCCATGTCCTGAGATCCGATGAACATATGGGCAACGTTTGTTCCTGAAAATATTATTTTTATAATAAAATATACTAAAAACATATATTTATTATTAGGATGATTTGATATAAACCCTATTTATATATAAATGTAGTTTGAATGCATGAGTTTGTTGAATTCCTCATTAGCAGGAGGGATAGTTAAAGCCTTCATACAGAATATTCGAAGAAAGAAACCTTTCAATGACAATTATTTTTAAAGATTTTTTTTATATAAAATACATAAATTAATGATTTTAGTTAAATATTTTCTGTATAAAGACAAGGACAATGATTTTCAGTGCATAATTTGGCTATAATCTGTCTATAATCCATATTCATCTTAATAAAATATTTTTATAGTATAATGGTATAAAATTCTAATCAATAAAGAGATTTTTGATACGGAGCAAAAAGTGCAAAAAATGGTAATTTAATTTTTGAGATAACGGAGCGTCCGATTTTGATTCAGAAAACATTCAAGTCAATTTTGTATTGACAAAATGAAGAACTGTTAAAATTATTGTGAAGGCCGGTCTAGCGGTTTCGGAGATCCAATATAAAAAGCGAAAAATGCCATTTGGCGGTTAAAAACGGTTTACATTTCTATGGGGTCCGTACCATTATTTATCCGCGAACATGCAACGCGGCGCTTCCGCGCTTCGATAGTTCGTCTCTACGTAGCTAACTCAACGCGATTACTTTGAAACAAGGTTTAAAATTAAAAAAAAAATATTTCGAAGTTTAAAAAAAAAATTCATAAATTTTATATTTTCGGTAAGGAAAGTTCTTGGAGTATGCCTTAAGGCACGATGCCTTAAGGTAAATGCTCCGCTAGTTTGCTTCAATTGTTTTCAAAGGGTTGAAATATAACTTAAGTGATGTTATAAGGCGTAATAGAGGTTTATTCAATATTTAAAATGTAATGTTTTCATAAATAATTATGCAAAGACTTATAACTCATATTGCATACTATCCAATAAAAATAATTTTAATTGAATTTGGAACAGCTGAACCTGCCTTTGTCAAAAACTAATTAGCACGTCTCCTTGTCAATAGGAATCAAATGTTTTTTGAATTATCCAAATCGGTCGATTCATGTTCACAAAATCGTGGTGAAAAATTGTATCCAAACATACGTACACACACATATACATCCAATTTTTCTAAGATATGCCAAAATGTTCCAAAACCTCTAAAACGCTAATTACTATTAATGAAGTAATCCATCTTTACACAAACAACTATACATTTTTTTATATTCATTTGTAGAAGGCAGCCCAATGGCTTGCGTATCTATACTTGATAGATTTTTAATATAAAAAATTATCTAATAGTATTTTTTTAAGTCAAAATCGGGACAGCAATTTTTATTTATGCTAATCCAGGACAAAGCTTTATGCTAAATAACAAATATCATTTAGTAATAAAACAAAAATAAGTTTTATTTAAAATGAATCAGTTTATTTGATAAGAATTACTGACTTTTAGTAAGAACTTTATACGTGTTTTTCGCTTTTAAACCTTGTATGAAATTTTGTAAATAATTGTTAGTAAAAATTAGCAATTATGGCAGTTTGAAAGTTCGTTTTCATAATTTTTGCTAATTTTCGTAACTATTTAACCCGCTTTTGAAACTTTGCATTCGCCAATTTTCTCATTCATAACGTGTTGTTTCATATAAGCATACTCCAACATTATATATGCTAATCATTTTTATATAATTGATTGTTTATCACTTGATTATATTATATTATTTGATGTTTACAAAGCCATTGCGAAACAACAGTTTAAATTTATACTTTTCGAAAATCCAGGACAATCTGGGACAAAATATCTAAATCCAGGACAAATATTGCTTTTAGAATCGCCCGGGACAGAAAGTGAAATCCGGGACTGTCCCGGACAAAACCGGGACAAATGGTCACCTTACTAATAGATATTGATAATATTGTCAAATTAATTGCAGCAATGTCCGAAAAAAGCTATTTTTACAAACAACACACTTCAATTTAAGTTATACCTTAATTAGTTTTAAGTTATACCTTTATTAGTTGCTTCACGATGAGCATCTCTTTGCACTCTTTCCGGTGTATTTTCATTTTTCAAAATATCTCTCACATCTACAAATATTTTTTTTCCTTCCTCATCTGGTATGTAATCCATATGAACCATACTCGCCGCTTTATCGGCCAAATGTTGCGTTTCGGCAACTATGACGCCCACTGCCTGTCCGTAAAAGCGGACCCTTCCACTGCAGAAAACTTCTTCGTCCTCGATCATGCCCAACATTCTGCGGGTGGTGAATGTGTTGACGCCTGGTATATCTTTAGCGCTAAAGAACGCCTTTACTCCCTCCAAATCCTACACAGATAAAAAACAACAATATATATATATATATATATATATATAAATATATATATATATATATATATATATATATAAGTCATTTATAACTTATTTATAAAAGATATAGTTAATTCAAATATGTACAAATGAAGTTGCAACTAGTGAAATGCTGGAACTTTCCGCACCAGAATTATATATTCGAGGAAAAAAAACACTAATCAAAAAAAAAATTGATCATTAATTTACAACGATTGTTTTATACAAATAGATAATTATAATCACTATATATTTTATCGTTCATATAATATACAGTGATGATCTTCTCGCTCAAAGCACTTGGATCCATATGAGGATATATTTCTTACGATTAGAATAACGCATTTGAAATATATACATTTTGAAACTGAATTGCAAATTTAAAATCCATATTTGATGTATAAAACTTTGTATGTTTTGGAAAATTTTGAAATTTTTTTTTTCGTAAAATTTTGAAATTAGCTTGAACCGTATAAGTAAACCTTAAAAATTAAAAATCTTGGTACGGAACCCAATAAAACTGTGACAAAAAAATTAGTACTCATTTTTAAAAACTTCATCAAATATCTGATAATTTGATGTGCATACGTGTAATGTTCATTTGTAGTTCTGAAGCTTGATAATTACTAATAGAAACAAATTAAAAAAAATATTATTTAGTTAATTGTAAAAAGAAAACTTGACTCAGTGCTTCCATTGTTTGTTTAAATTTCTTTTGAAGATAGTTAAAATGATTTTCATTTACATTAATATTATGTGAAATGTGCCGTAATTATAAAATAGAAAATCTTGTAAGCACTAATTATAAACACCATATAATGATTAAATTAATTGAGAAAAATATAAATAAATTATTATTTGTATTATTATTGATAAGTTTATTTTGTTATGACAAAGATATATCGTATATACATAACTTAAGAATATAGTAAGAATTGCAGTATTCATTACCAAAAAAATAAAGTTGTGCAACGAGAAACACCAAATGTTTTTATATTGTTAATTTTCTTAGATTTTTCAACTTCAAATTCTAAAGCAAAACTAAAAATAGTTTACTCACATTCCACATTTTGCGCAGCATGATTTTAAATTATAATTATTTATATTTTTTAATTTACTACATCTTACCAATGCATCTTTTGCGTTTAAATTAGCAATCTTAGTCAATGGTTTCCTTGCCAAAACAAACGATGCGTACAACTCATTGGGTTGCGATGGTATATCACATATGTATTCTGCTTCTCCGGAACACTAAATTAAATAAAATTATTAATTAAATTGATTGATCAATTAGCTTAATAATCATATCTTTCTACCGACTTGAGCAATTCCCTCCAGTTTTCCGATGGGTTGTTGCAACGGCCATAGATTTTTATTTGTATCATAATTTTGTTGACCAGAAGATAATGGTCTACTCAAAAGTTCACCTCCTGACATGACTAAAGATGATTTTAGTTTTTCGGGGCACATATTTAAAACAAACTGTAATAAAAAATAATAAATTTGTGTTTTATATATTATTTTTGAATATTAGTTTGCTTATTTTTAGTGAGAGATAACCTTATAAAATAACGATAGAGCCAAATTCTTTCTATATTCAGGTGAAGCATCAGGCAGCTCATGATCTAAGGATAGCTCCGAATTCAGTGTATCCAATGCTCTTCTCAAAACGCCATTATCAAAAATATTGACACCTTTCAGAAAATTTTCAGTTTTTGAAGCATGAATAAAATTAGGATTTATGCCGCCAAAAACAATTCTTGCGTTATCTACATTTCCAGTAGAATTATCAAATCTGACATAAAAACCAGCGTTTACATAAGCATGAGCGTTTTGGGCTCGAGGCATTATCTAAAAAGATCAGATTGAATTTAAAATAATTAAAAACAGCAATTATCAAATTGAATAACATAATGAATACCTTGTAAGTTTTAAAGGCAAAATTTCCAGAAATCGGTGATAAAATTATACTGACTATTACTTTATTGTGCATATCTAACTTCAAAAAGTCAGCAGGCGTTACTTCCAATTCCATGCCGGCGGAATCAACTACAAAAATTGCAATATTAAATATTAAGTAGTCAAATATAAAATTATTTATTTTGAATTGATTATACCTATTTTCAAAAATGCTCCAACTGTCTCCAGAGTCAAAAATATGTCTGAAGGAAACTCTGGATGCTGATGCTTCAAGGATAGGTTTCCAGCTAATGTCCCCATCTATATAAAATTAAATTTCTTGAATAAATACTCTGATGAATAATATTATAGCTATATATTACATAGTTAATCCTCTTTTTGTACGGTATTCTTATATGCTAATCAGCATTGTGCGATGTTAATTATGAACGCGTTCATATGCGATTTTCATGTCATTTGCTATTATTATTAAATTCAACAAAAATTTTGTATTACTTTAAACGTTGTTTAAATTATAATTCACATACATATTATAAAACTTAAAAAACTTACGTTTCTAACAGGTACGTTAGCCACCAGATCAATATGTTTAACTATCTCCAATACGTATTCAAATCCATCCGTTCCGCCTACTTCCAATAAATATTTCATGGTATCTGTCAAACTAATATTAGCTCCTAATGTTATGGTTTTATCTATAGATTGTTCTTTCAATTCATTCACCTCATTAACATCTATATACACTTTTGGAGGAACTTTTATTCTATATACTCCTTTTCCTGTATTTCCGGCCACCAACATATAAGATAGTGATTTATGTTTTGACATTATTTGGAATATGTCTCTAATTTTCTGTACTTTATACCAAGTAGTATCTTTGATATCATATGATTTAATTTTTTGATCACGAAGAAAGCAAAAATCATAACATTCATCCAAGTTGTTCGAACAACGTTTTAATTTATCCAAGTCTTCTATATCCTGCAAAATCAAATATCAATAAATCCACAAATGAAAACTGATATTAAAAACTATCTATAATTACCATAAATTTTTTGGCAACACTTGGATCGGCGTCTGATGCCAAAGATTTAAAAGCATCCATTATAGGCCTGTAACCAGTGCAACGGCATATATTTCCACCAAATGAATTTTCCACTTCAGCCATTGTTGTGTATCTATTATCCTCCAGCAAACTAAATTAAAAAAAAAAAAAAGTTTAACAAAATTGCTGATGATTGTAAATTAAAAAATGCACTAGAAACAATTATTAATATTTTTAATTTAGAAAATATGTGGATGTTGAAATGAAGCCACTTTTTCAGAGATTGCGGTTTAAAGCAGTACAGAAATGCCGTTTTTCTGTCTTTAATTTAATAATTTGCTTAGTCTATAAGATCAATTTCTCACCTGTGCATATTCATGACCATTCCTGGGCTACAATAGCCACATTGTGTTCCGTGAAATCTAGCTAAAGTCGTTTGAAGAGTATGATAGCCAGTCTTTTTGTCTCCAAGACCAGACACAGTTGTTATTTCCCATCCATGGCAAGAATATACCGAAACCAGACACTGAAATTTTTATTATACAAGAAAACATTTTTATAAGATAAGCCCACATGTTGAGAAACACATGTGTATTATTAGACCTTCTCCAATCAAAGTTTCTTATGGAAATAATATGGGTAAACTTCCATTTGTTTTTTAGAATTTTATAAATTAGTGACAAGTAAATCAAAATTTTGAGAATAACATTGCATTTGCTTATTTTGATCATAAATAAAAAAAATTACAACAAAAATTTGATGAATTTGAGCTCGAACTAACTAACGTAGGCAATTTAATTGGCTACTAGGCTGGAAATCATTAGAAAATAAACTCCTAATATACAAGACAATTATTAAACCAATATGGTCCTACGGTCTACAACTATGGGGTGCGGCCAGTAAATCAAACAGAATTATTCTACAGAAATTCCAGAACAAAATCTTGAAAGAAATTGTGAACGCTCCAAAATATGTCCCAAACTGGTTAATACATCAAGATCTCAGAATTCCAACAAGAAGAAGAAATCAATCATTACTGCTCCAGATACAAAGCTCGTCTAAGTCGTCATCCAAACCAATTAGCCTGTGACCTGCTCAAGCCTTCACCGCGTCTCAAAAAAAGAATCTGCAACGATTTACTACATCAAAACACATAATATCTGAGAAGGTGCTATTGTGGGATAGCGATCCTTCTCACGCTGTCAAATCAAATTTACCTGATTAAGTAGTAGCTGAATGTATTGTGTGTATAGTTTGCTTTGTATAATAAAACAAACAAAAGATTGATATACATACTTTATAAGTAATAATTATACTTTGATATACATCCGACGATCGTTGGTGGGGCAGAAGACAGTATATTGAACGACTTGTAACGGATAACACATAATGCTAATTTAGGTTTCCATATTTTAAATTTTAAATTATAACATACTGATGATGAGACAAACCTAGTCTCGAAACTTGAAAATTATTATTTAGTAAATTAGTGTAAAAAAAGAGTGTTGTTTGTTCATATTTCCAAATTAATATCTATTTATCCGCTCAGAATACATTTGTTATACTTTATATAAGTATTTACTTAAGAAAAAGAACCAAGAAAATTTGGTTGGAGTGCGGAGTATTTTAAAGTTAATATTCAGAGCTAAAACTGTCAGAGAATTTTTTTATATCACTGTTCTTCTTACCTTCATTGAGAGTTCATGAGATTGTATTATATAACAGACATATGATATCACAAAGAAAATTATATAATTATTGTTTTGATTTAATACTAACCGAATTAACTGCCATGCTGACAGTCTTCTCAGTAATCGGATGTGTCTTTTTAACCGAAACGATGCAGGCACCACATCCGCCTTCGTGGCACATGGCTTTGACGTCGCGCTGTCCAGCATAATGACGGAGATATACATTCAGCGATGTATCGGCAGGTATATTGGTTGGAACTTAAATAACAATATTTCATGATTATGAATTTAATAAATATATAATATATAAGTAGATTAACGTTTCTATTAGTTCATCTTGATAAATATTTACAAATTCATACCTTTATGCAAAGTTCCATTCACTATAAATTTAAGTTCAGAAGCCCTGAAAATATGATAACTGAGTAAGTTACAACAAAAATGTTTATATAGCTATTAATTATTACATATTACATATCGAGTTATGTCATTAATATATTTACAAGATTTGCCGCGATTTAAAGATTATAACAAAAACTAGTGGTGCATGCAAGACGCCTTAAGGCAAATTGCTGGAACTTCCCGTACCAGAATTAAATATTCGAGCAAAAAATTTAATAATCAATAAATATTAATAATAATTAATTGCAATTGTTTTAAATATTTTCAAAGACAAAATCAATATTACTATATTATTAACAATAACTATACTACATATATTAATATAACTATATTATTCGTTCGTATGCATAACATACAGTGACAATCTTATCGAATACTTGAAAATTACATTAAAGAGAAGCCGAATGAATCTATCTGAGGATATATTTCTTACGAATAAAATAACGCATTAAAATATACATTTATGAACTGAATTGTAAATTTAAAATTTACATGTTTTCGTATATATATTTTTGAAAATATTGAAAAAAAATCTGAAAATTTTGAAATTTGTTTAAACCGTATAAGTGAACATTAAAAATTAAAAGTCTTGGTACGGAACCCAAAAAAATTGTAACAAAATTAATCTACACGTTTAAAATCTATATAAGATATATGATAATTTGATGTGCATATGTTTTATGATCATTTTTCACCGCCAAATATCTTTTTTTTACTTTTATCTCTGTATCTCCGAAACCGCTAGATCTGCCTTACCAAAAATCAAGTAAAATGTTTTTTGAATCATTTATATCAGGTACTCCGTACTCCCAAAAAGTGAATTATCATTTTTGGCACTTTTTGCCCCGTATCTTTGAAACGGGTGGACCTGTCTTTAACAAAAACTAACCAGCACGTACATCCATCCACACGCGCGCGTACATCCATTTTTTCTAAGGTATGCCAAAATGTTCAGAAATTCTTGAAACGTAAAGAATTAAACGTATCCAATTTTGGGGTTTCTCTAATGAACTAATTAAAGTTTTTAAACTTCAAAAGAGAGCAATTCGAATAATTTTTTCACTATCCTCCAAGACATCATGCCGTAATATCTTCAATGAACAAAAAATTTTAACAGTACCGAGTATATTTGTTCTAGTCACACTTAATTTCATAAAAAATAATCCAGACTCTTTTAATTTGTCTTCGATGTCAAATACCAAGCACAATACGAGACATAAAATAATTAAAGGTAGGACCTATAAACTACACAGTTCCATTAATACTATCTGCGGTATGGGTATACAATTTATGAATAAACTGCCGTTACGTGTTCGTACCCTTGATAACAAGAAATTTCATAAAGTACTAAGTAATGCGTTAAAGGATTTAACTTTTTATAGCCCTCTGGAGTTTTTAAATTTCGATTTTTCAAATTACTTTCCCGAAAATCTCAACTAATCATTAACGCGACTTTTTCCGCTCGAAGAAATTTCTCTATTACAGGCAGCAGCAAGATCGATGGATCGACGATGGTAAAAATCCCTACGAATCTACGGGCCCAAACTAACTGATGTCACCTACCAGCCTGTCTATGTCTACTATGCTCGTGACAACATAATTCGTTCGTTAAACTAAATACTTCTAAATTACTATTATTATTATTATTATTATTATTTCTTTCTTTGTTTATTTTTTCTTTTTTTTTGTTTTATATAACTGTTATTGTTATATTGTTAAAATACTTAATAATTAGTTAATTAAACACTTACAATTTAAAAAACAAAAAAATTTGAGAAACTTTTTTTTTTTTTTTTTTTTCCTAATTATTATTTTCATAAGACTGTTATTGTTAAAATACTTAATAATTAGTAAACTAAAAACTTATAATTCAAAACACTTTAAAATTGTGAAAAAAAAATTTAATTTTTTTATTTTGACTGTTATTGTTAAAATACTTAATAATTAGTTAACCAAAAACTTATATTTAAAAACACTTAAAAATTGTGAAACAAAATATTTCCTTCATCAAAATACCTTAAAATTTCTAAAAGAAAAAAAAATTGTAAAAATATTTAACAATAACAATAAAAATGATAGTATTAATAATTACAATAATATAAGATACTTAAATTTGTTAAAATATCATAAAATAACCTAAAATTTGTTAATATTGTAAAAGTATGTATTGTAAAGCTTATTAAAATTACTTATTAAATTTTTAAAAACACTTGTAACAAACAAACTAGTTATATTTAAAAAAAAAATTATAATTAAGTAAATATAAATAGGTTTATAGTAAATAAATTAAGTAATGAAATAGCTAATAATTAATTAAATTATATTAAACCTATAAAATAATGACTTAAGCCTTATTATAATATTAAATATTATACCGACGGCTTGTAAAATTAATAAATAAATAAATAAATAAATAAATAAAGATATGCAAACATTTTCATTTTCGATTTTTTTGCGATTACTATAGCATACCTTACGAGAAGTTAAAAAACCAAATTTTTTCTATTTTTTTAGAAAAACTGAAGATTAATATCAAGTATGTAGTATAAAATATATCTACATAATGTTATACGATAACAACGCATAATAGTATATTTGATATTTGTATAAATTACTTGTATTATTTATGACTAGGTGCTAGTAGCATTTTGCCTTAACTCAAGTGACTTGGACTTCCCAAGAAGTGTAACTAAATTTAAAAAGTGCTCATTGTTCCAAATTTGAATAATTTTTTATGATACGTAGTTCTACATATTTTATGATGCTCATTTACAAATTACTTATATGGAAATTAATTACGACTCGGCCGATCTTTGCTTAAAACTGATGAGCACTATTTCCAACCTTTATATTTAGAACAGTTTTAGATTTTACAAAATCAGTTAAGGAGTTTAGACAAAAAATTTAACGAAAAGTTTTACACTTATCTCCTAATTATAAAAAAATAATCAACACGAGTCCTTATCTTTATGATTAATTTCGTATATAAGTTTGATAATATATATCAATATACATTAGTCGTTAGGTACATTTCATTGAAAATTGTTTTGTGTAATACGAGATATTTATGCACATTTATAGGAGTACCAAAAACAAAATGTGAAATAATCCGCACACGCATAATAATATGTAAATATAAATAACACCCACATCAAGAATATATATATATATATATATATATATATATATATATATATTTAAAATTGTATATAAATATTACTTATACACAGATTTCTATTTGCAAAATCCGGTTTTTGTACAATTAACTTTTTTCATAACACTAACACTAGCTGTGCACGAAAAGTCACATGAAAAATAAATTAATTTTAATTATGATGGATTAATTTATTTATAGAAGGAGAAACAATCGAAAATTAAATAATAATAGCAAGCATTTAAAACATGAAACATAAACAAGCATTATGAGCAGTGAAAGTTGATCTTTAAACCAGCAAAAGCATTTATTTGAACGGTTTCATATAGGAATTGTGTTTTTAACTCTGAAATTTGGTTAAATTATCTTTTATTATTACTCACATAGCACATATGATATACGCTTTCAATTATTAGAATTTAAAAACATAATTAATGATATAAGTATATCGAGCGAATTCCCACAACATACTGAGCGCGATTATGAATGCAACACCTAGTTTGCATCCGGATTTCTAATCAATTATTGTTATAGAGGGAACTAGTTGTAAGAGCTGTTTTACACCAAGGACATTTTACAAACGACTTAAAACAAGTTAGATTTTTTATTTTGTTTATGTATAGGTCGAATAAAATAAATTTGCATACGATTTTGCATTTTCTATGTTTCATAACTATTAGTACCCATAAATTCAAATAATAGAATAAATTTAATATATATATTATAATAAAATAATAAATAAAAATAGAATAATAAATAAGAAAATAGTCTAATAAATACATATATTGACCAAAGTAAATATATACGAAATTTGTTTAAGTTTATTGTACGCAAGAAGTTTTTTATAAATTAATAACACGGAATATAGATTGCTACATAAGGACTATATATTTAAATAATTTAAATTTTATTTTAACTAAAAATAAATTTAAACTAGTTGGTACTGGTATTTTGCCTTGAGGCAAAATACATGAACTTCCCGATATGTGTAAATAATCGACTTAATCAATACAAAATAAATTAATTTATGCGTGATTAAAAGTATTCCGAGTGAATTTATTACACATAATAAAACGAATGCACGGAGTATTTTCTAAAAGCAAATTTTCAAAAATCAATAGTTTTTTTTTTATAATTGAACCAGTCTCATCAAGAATATATATATATATATATATATATATATATAAAAGACTTTATTAGTTAAGTATGTTCAATAAGATCAAGTACTCTATCGTTATACCAAGTAAATCGTCTAATTTTAATTTTAAGAAACATAAAAAAACTACTTATTTTTTCAATCTTTGATGATTTTTTAAAATTAAACTATTTATCGTAAGACCGTAATTTTTCAGTAGTTATATAGATCATGATATATAATATATCGCCAAAAGTCCATACAAATCGGCTTAATTTTTTTTTCAACAGTTCATTACAAGAAAACGACTCGGTAGATTTTCACCGAGAACTGATCAGTATCATTCCCAACTGATATCTTTCGAACAGTTTTTGATTTTTTTAAATCGATTCGGTAGTATGAGCTTAAATGTGGACGAAAATTTTAACACTTTTTTCCAAATTACAAAGAAACAGCTCAGCAGATCGTCGCACAAAACTGACAAACGATAGTCCTCATTGAGATACATCAAATGGCTTTTAAATTTCTGAAATCGGTTCAGTCGTTGTTTAAAAAACGTCGATCAAATGTCTAATTTTGACAAATGCCAAAAAAATGATACTAATTTTTGCAAACTTTGACGAATTTTCAAAGTTAAACGAGTTGTCGTAGGGCCGTAATATTTTTGTATGATCTATAAGACTATATAAAAAATCGTCGAAAAAAATTTTAATACTTACAAGATTTTAATAATTACAAGAAAACAGCCCGGCCGATCTTTACCAAAAACTAATCAGGTCGATTCCCAACCAATATCTTCCAAACGGTTTTTGAATTTTTAAAATCGATTCAGAATTTCTGCTATTTACGAAGAAACGGTTAGGCCGATCGTCGCACAAAATTGATAAACGCTAGTCCTCATCGAGATACATCGAATGGCTTTTAAATTTTTGAAATCGGTGCAGCCGTCATTGAAAAAACGTCGATTTACGCAACCCTGTTCACATGGAGTCAGCGCGTTAACGAGCTTCGTCATGAGTTCGCCACTGTAAGTTTGCTTACATATAGAAGAAAATGCTTTCCCGATTATTATCAAGTGTTTCTTCTGGATATGTCGGACTTAATAATAATGATATCACCAAAAACCTTGCCTTTCGCCTTCACGGAAACAACCGTTAGTCATTATTTCATGTAGG
The DNA here is from genome assembly GCF_003426905.1 of Ctenocephalides felis. Taxonomy (NCBI): domain Eukaryota; kingdom Metazoa; phylum Arthropoda; class Insecta; order Siphonaptera; family Pulicidae; genus Ctenocephalides; species Ctenocephalides felis. The sequence goes on from NW_020537646.1 coordinate 35,344,727, forward strand.
TGATCTGGAAGATTATTCTTTCATTTCCTCTAATTGGCATCATTCGCGTAGTGCTTAAAGCGAATTAGGCATGCTCTAAAATAGCCATGCATGGACAACACCTGTTTAAGATAATATTTGACCTCTCCGTGGCCTCGATTTAGCCCAACATTGGTTATTGGTAGAAGTAGTCTTCTACCAAGACTACGCGTCCATCAATCCATCACTATGACCTTCCACCGGTGCTGCCAACGCCAAAGCTGTTCAACCGTTATTTAATTTTTAATTTTTCAGGACTCTTTGAAAGGCAGGGCATCTTTGTTGCTCTGCCTTTCCTCAGAGATCATAAATTAGAGCCACAGTAATATCCTTGTGCTCAAACCAACTGTCATATTTGTTTCCAAAATTTTAACAGTAACCTTTTACAAATGGTATTTTGTTCTCGGGATAAATTAATTGAGTATTTCAAACCTCAAAAACTGAGTCAAATGTGGAGGAACTTATGGCAAGCACACTATATTTTCTTGCTGATTATGGCAATCTTTTCATAAACTAATAAGTATAAAAAAATACATTATTGATCGTTTATATAACTGCCACATCTAATTAAATTAAAAGTGTTCTGATTTTCATGGTGAAGAAAACCATGTAATCCATGTGCATGATGCAAAAATTACATTTATTGTGAAAAGCAATAACAAGAATATAATATAATTGTTAAATAACTTTAGAACTTTATATACAAACAATAAATAGTTTATTCTCCCATTTCAACATCTTGTATATCAAGATCGTCAAGCATTTCTTCTAATGTTATCCTAGGTACTGATGGATCATCCATATCATCTACATCCACTGGAATTGTTTTGTCCCGGAAAATATTTATATTTTGTCTCATTACAGGATCTTCTTCTAAGTCATCTAAAAATTCATGATAGTCCCTAGAAAAAAAAAATAATTTCAGGAAACCTTTAATTATTATTTACTAAAGTATTTAATAATAGATAATCCTATATATTCTTATCATCTGATTTATAGATTAGTTATAATCTGTTCACTCCAAAAAATATATCGCACGGTGTTATCTAAGCTAGTCTGCAACATTCTTCATAAAATTCTTTTTGTCAATTTACAGTATAAGAAGAAAGTCATTTTGACTATATAAATCTTACTTATAGTCAAAAAATTCAAGCATTGAATGCTGCAAAAATTCAATTTAGGATCAATCCTTGTATTAAAATAAATCCATACCGAGTCCTCCGAGTTACGTCATCAAATGGCTTTTACATTTTTAAAATCGGTACAGTCGCTTTTGACAAAACGTCGACAAAAAGTCAAAAATAGACTTATATACAAGCGAAATAACACACACAAATATAATTTTAAAAATTCGGTCCCATTCGATTCAGAATGACTTGAAACTTTGAGAAAATAAAATTGGCGAACCGGATTTTTTCGCGAAAACAAACTTCTCCCTCGGGATGAACAAAAGTTCAATGAAACTATTTAAACATCTTAAACAATAACATAACACAAATATACAGCTTGTTTAGAACAAATTGCAACTAATAAATTAGTAAAAATGTAACATTTAAGTAATGAAAATTTGTTAAAATAAATAAATGATATCATACATGTTGCCTGTATCTAGTTCAGTAATTTCCTGAGCTAAATGTTTAAGTTTCCACATTCTGGCCCTTTTTCTAGCAGATCTCTCACCATAATGCTTTTTGACTATAATGACATCAGGAACATTAGCTCGATCAAGTTTATCAAAACTCGAATTATTAACATTAGAATCTTGCAAATTGTAACTAAAAAGAATAAAAATAAATATAATAAGTTGTATTACTTAATATCTAATAAGAATACTATATATGCATATATTTGCACTTACGCTAGGACTGAATCTCCAGGCTTTAGTAAATGACCTAAATGAGTTCTTGTGTGTATATTATTATCGTTTATTCCAATTTCAGAAGCTTTCACAATCCAGGCATCTGCAAGGATATGCTTTGATGAAATGGCACCTTGCCCTGGAAAAGTTTTTCTGTCCTGTAAATAAATCAATTAAAAAAATTAATTACAATATTGAATTTGTTATGTTAGAATGAAATTAATGTAATCAAATTATTAGATTGGTTTTGAGATTTACATCTAATTTAGTTATCAATAAGACTGTTCACCATATAGGCCTCATTGAATAGTAATAACATAAAGATGCAATGAACTATTATATAAAATTATAAAATTATAATATTATAATATAATAATATATAATATTATGTTATATAATGATCTTATAAGTCCAATTTATAGAATAGAACTGATTTAACTCGTTTACTTTCCTAACTTTTTTTACAAAACATCTTTAAAGTCAATATGGTACATTTATCTTATAGTGTAATATTATATCTTATACTATAATATTATATCCAATTTATAATATAGAATTCAAAATAAATTAAAAAATATATTACATAACTGCTGGCATACCTTATCTGCAATAATTTCAATGTCCATAATAATATACTCTGTCAATTGTTTAGGATTACATATGCTATCAAAAGGTTGTCTCCAAAATACTGTACTAGAAACTTCAGCAACTAATCAGGAAAATAATGTTGAATATATTATAAATGTATTTTAATAAATAGAAAAATATTCCTAAAAACTTACTTTGAGCAGACATTGGATCAATCAAATGCAGAGTATTTGTTACTCTGTAAACTAAACATATTGGTGCAATACCACCAAGTTGTTGAGTTAGCTTTTTCGGTAGACATACAACACTGTCTTTGGAAATTGGTACAATATCCACAGAATACGTAAATTTATAATTGTAAATATTACTGTGAATGTCATGTGAAATTAATTTTTTAGAATGCTGATATTTGCAGGGTAGAACACAGTTCAAAAAGTCTACCATTTTTCTGGCATGACCCTCTGTAGCATAGTAGAAATCAAGACCATCTATCAAGAAAATATAATTTAGTAAAATTGAGATTAACAATAAAATATTTCCTACACTAAATATAATTCATGTGTGTGAAATGTCAGGTATATAACATTCATGTAACAATATTATTTAATGTATGCATTTTAAATATATGTTCGAAATAAATTTACTGAAATGAAGATTATCTTACCACTAATTGGTTTGATACCAAGTGTATTTTCGTGCGCTCTGTGTTTAAGTATCAATTGTTCCAAATAATAAAATGTTTTTTTATTTTCAGATTTCTGTCGGACTTGCACAGACGCTCTCCAATAATTTTGTGCTTCTGAGCGGTGGCAATCATCACACATATGATGATTAACAACATATTCAACAACAAAGACTTGCTGAAGCACTGTCCCACCCATTACTTCACCATGCACCGTAAGTTTTACCTACAACATCAGTTCAAAAATCTTAACTCAATATGAAATTACTGCTAATTCATTAAATTAATTTAAATACTGCCTATTTAGATATATATATATGTGAAAAAATTATATGTTTCATACTTTAGTATGTAACTTAATTTACTTTATAATGAAATAATAGCAAAATTGTTTACACATAGATATAAATTTATACATTTTTTTGGTTTTAATGTAACATATGCCTATTATTATGCATATTGATAAAAAATTAATTTTTACTAACTACCACAAATCATTTTTTTCAGAGTGTGAAAATTAATTATGTGAGAGAATATTTTTAAATAATATTCTACACATCAAAATTTTGAGGCAGCAAAACTACAAAATTAATATAATTTTTTAAGAATAGAACATACATGTGCAATAAATATTTATTGTTTTCAATATAATATATTACAATAAATTTGTACATTTTGGAGAACATCATGAAGCTACACAAGCCGCAAATAAACTAGGAAACCAATATAATGGTTCTTCACCTTGTAAATCTATCCAAGCTAAACCATGTCCAATTAAATACTCTAACACACTTTTACTACGAAGTTCGTCCCATCCTAGTTCTTTATTCAAAATACTGACGGACAAGTGGGCTTGTCCAATATCTGCTGCAACTCTTAAAGCTGCAGAGTGGTCCATGCTTAACTCACCAGGAACTGACCGAACTAAGTATCGACCTTTACTTAGTGGAATTACTGTGAAACCGTTGCCAAAAACCTTCAGTTTTTTAGATGCAGCTAATAAATCAGCACATGTGATTTCTTGATGCTTCTTACTTTGTCCTCTAGCTGCGATTAATTTGGATCTTAATTCTTCCAGGGTTATTAATCCACCATTTTTTTCTGCTGTTGCCATGCAAACTTCAACGACTTGAACAGCTAATTCGTAATAGAAATCTCCAACGCCTAGAACTGACCAGAAACCTTTTCCTGAAGCTAGAGGATCTACTCCTATTGATGCGCACATTTCTTGGAACTGTCGACGGAATTCGGCGTTCTTACGTATTTCATTTTTGTGCTTCATAGCAAATTCTTCCAGATTTTCACGGAATACTTCTAATTGACGGGTCATTATTTCGAATTGGTTGTCTTGGATTTCGGTACCTTTATCTTTATATTTTTCTGACTCATATTTTTGCTGGTGCACAGCTCCTATACCAGCGCGACGACGCATTTTTAGGTTATATTTGGCCGAATTTTTGTTAAATGTTATTTGTTGAAATTATTTTAACATCAATTAATTTTAGAGCGCGCATTGGAATTCACTACATATAAAATATAAATAATAATGGAAGCCAAGAGATTTATTTCCTAAACGTCATTTGATGGACCTGAAGTTAGATTTGTATGACCCATCTACACGTCGTAATTAAATTAATTCATATTTTTTAATAATTTTTTATCAAATTAAATTAACTATTTTTTATTCATTTCACGAAGTACAACACGTTTATAAATACGGAAAAATACAACCTGTTATAAGCAAAATACAAATTATGATCATATACGTCTTACTAAGGTCTTACTGAACTCACAGAAAATTTACAGAAATAAAACTAATTTTTTGTAACCAATCAACGAACATGATTTGTGATAAATAATGTTGAAAACTTATTAAAAAAATAATGGCAAGGAATAAATTATGTTTTAAATATTCACAACTTTTTTTTTAACGACCTTACTACAATCAGATTTATAAGCAATAACTATTGTTTCCTATTCAAAAACTATATTAACAATCATACAAAATTTTCAATAAAGGGTTTTAATTGGTAAAACTTTCACAAAGTAACTAATGATTGGAACCTAGAAAGAATATGAAAATGCACCCATAAAAATACTCTCGCACAATATTAAAAAATGCAATACACTAAATACATTTTTTGTTAAAAAAATTTTAAATTATAAAATATAGCAGCATTATTTTAAAAATGATCTTAATGTTGATATTAAGAGTTAAAACTTTCAGAGAATTTTGGAAGCATTTGAGCTCTTGGGAGCAAGAAAATTCAAAAATATCCATATTAAGGACCACCCTAATTATATATAAATATATATATATATATATATATATATATAATAGAAATAAATTGTAAAGAAAATGAATTATAAATATAAAACAATGAAGAATAACTTATCACTAAAAAATCACAAGTTTAGAAATATATACCTTAATTCTTTTAGAATGTGGCTCAGTCCAAACAAATCCTGCATCAACTAATTTTACACGATTTAATCCTTTCAATTTTTTAAGACACAATGAAAGCAGTTCCCTAGATTCTAATGCACAAGCAATCCATTCAGCTGGTGGATGTAAATATCTTTCACAACCACGGCAAAAATATAATGTGCACTGTTTAGGAATTCCTTCTGTAATATCAACTTGACCTCTTAAACATGCAACGCACATGTTTGCTGGATTCGGTTCAATGGCAACTCCACATTCGCAGCACAAACTGGGAAAAAAATCCCAAAAATAAGTGAATAAATATACATACATTTATATACATTTGAATGTAAATAAAAATGTATTAATTAAATTAATAAATATAATAAATTAATTATAAATAATTAAATATATTCAATTAGTTTAAAGAAAGTAAATGAAAATTGAACATATAAGAATAAGAACAAATCAGTCGAGAACATTGTTTAGTGAATAACATTCTGTTACTATTGGTGAGATCTTTATAATAAATTCATATAAATTATAAATCTTTATAATTAATTAAATTAGGGTACGAATTTTGTTTATACATGTGACAAATAGTCAAAAAAAAAGTAAAATTAAAGAGGAGATAGAATAAACAGCCGGAATGGTCACATAACTTAAATATTACTCAGAGCTTTTCATTTAAATTTAATTTGTGCATCTGATATGCATACAAAATAAATCAACAATTTTAACCAAAAATTGCAATAAAATGTTGTTTTAGGTTACTTTTCAATAATTTATTTAATATGCAAGATATTTGTTGAAACTCACATTTTTGTAGTAAGGTCATTGTTTAAATTTGTCGGGTCTATATTTTCCATTTTTATTAATTTTCCAACGTGCACGTGCAAAAAATGAATGAAAATGAAATTTGTAAACTACTTATATATCAAGGCATGAGTGCTGTCATCTTAATACATACTACTAAACTTGAATCAATTCATACGAATTTTGTAAATGAGTAAGATTATTTTGGCACGAAATAATTAATTATAAATATAATTTAAACAATTTTATGAAGCTTATTTCATATAAAAGGTAATGTGTTTTTACTTTTTCAAAATCATTTTATAAACATTTCGTAAAATATTTTTAATCTCAATCAGTCTTATTAAGCAGGACGATTTATCATATTATTTAATAATTCTTTCATTATTTATGAAAAATATTAGGGAAAAGCGTTAGAAATAATGAAAATATGCACATTTTTTTATTTTTTAAAATATATGGTTTTATATAATATTCACGTATTTATATAGACAAAACAATCACTCAAGACTATTGCTTCATTCCTACACACATATATAAGCAAGTATAATTCTTTGCATGTCAAATAAATTTATTTTTAAGTGAGTATTTTAGAAAATACAAATAAAATAGTATATTTTGTCAATAACAAATAATTTGCATTGATTTTGAAAATATATTATGTCAATTATAAAATTATTTGAATATGTCTAAGTAGTAATTTGATGTATAAAAATTTGCCATTTTATAAAGTGAGCAAAATTATGTAGGTATCACATGTCATTCAATTTCGGTATTGGTAAATATATATTTATATTTGAAGGAGTTATTAAAATATTATTTAAATTTGACTTGATGTAAATGACTAATAAGAGTTAAACTTTCACATTGAAATGCCAATTGTTTTTCCAACATATATTATATATTCAACAATAAATATAAACTCTTAAAATAGTAAATATTTTATTTATTTTTAATATTTATTATATCATAAAGATTATTACCAATTGAATTGATTTTCTTTCAATAAGGTGATATGGCTGGCAATAAACCAACAGCGAAAATAAAAGGTAATAAAGAAGAACGGATCAAGGGCAAGAAGAATGTTGACGTATATTCAAATTCCTGTGATGGCAGTTCATCAGGGAGCCCAAATCAATCAATGGATGATTTATCTATTTTACACAAATCTATA
>NW_020537646.1:35354787-35544581 GCF_003426905.1 Ctenocephalides felis
AATCGACGAAAACGCGCACTTACCACTAAAATAATTGATAAAACGAAAGAAAATTTTAATGATTTGTATTGGGAAATCAATAATCAAGGATCATTGGATGTTAAGCGTCCAAAAATTGAGTCAAATGAGGAAGAAGAAATGAAAAGAAAAATGTTTTCTCTGATAAATGAAAAACAAATGCAATGCATACCTTGTAAAAGAGTTTTTCCATCAATGACTAATCTTAAAAGACATATTGCGTTGCATATGAAATGGAAAAGATTTCAATGTGGCCTCTGCTGTGCTCAATTTTATCATCGTAGTGAATGTGTGTATCACTTAGGACGATCTCACAACATGATGGGTGACAAAATATTTGCAGACACCTTGATTATTCCAATTCAACATAAGGACTCTGAAAGTTGTTTAGATAAAGAAGTAAATAATGCCGATGAAGAAATAATAAACAAAAGCTTAGAAAATAAAATTAAGCAACCAGATGATATGACTAAAGATAATATTGATTTGGCAATTGAGGATGTTATTTTTAAATATACAGACATGGAAATTATTCCTAAGGAACAAGCAACTCATGATGATGTTGAAAATAATATTTCTAATAAATTTGACAGTAATGAATTTACTAATAGAGATGAAATCCATTCTGCATCATCTCAGGAAATTATGGATGAAACTACAGATTTAGCCCCTGTTAAAAAACGCGGTCGCCCTAAATTATCCGTACAATTAGATAAGATGATTAATGATGAGGATGATAATCGTGAGAAAAGGGGCAGAGGTAGACCGAGAGGAAGTATTAATAAAGAGAAAAAGAGAAAAGTTAAGAAAAGAAGAAATTCTGTAGAAAGTCCTTCATCTCAAGAACCAAATGCACAACCACAAGATCCTGAAAAAATGAGAAAGATGGTGCTAGAAGTTATATTTGGTGGCGAAAAAACTGATGATAAACCTGAGGAAACAGTAATGATTAAAAACGAGCAACTTTCCTCACCGGATACTGATGTCAGTTGTGCTTCCACAGACTTTGAGATTAAAACTAAAATTGATAATACTACTGACAGGCGTAACAATAGGCCTGTGAGGAATCGGGTAAAAGTAGTCAACAAAGACTTTGTTTATGATCTATCTGATCTTTTAAAAAAAGAAGCTGAAGCATATAAGGAAAACCAATATACATCCGCATGTAATAAATTTAAAAAAAAATCTAACTCAGTTTCACAGCTAGAAAATTCGAATATAAAATTAAATGATAATTTAAATTATGAAAATGATAATATTATATCTGAATCCATTACACCATGTATAAATCCTACTACACCATTAGAGAAAATAGAGCATTACGAACAGAAAGATCAGGTGATTGATGAACCAGTAAGTATCATGGATCAAAGCTTGAAAAAAAAGAGTGTTTCAGGTAAGAACTTTAATAAAGAAAATATAGTAATATCTACAGAAGGAATAGAATTCAAACCTCAAGATATCTATAAAGCTGACGGTTCTGTGGATGATATTACAGTAATTCCTATCAATGTCACAAATAATAGCATCGAAGATGATGATGAATCTAGTTCAAGTTCTGATGATGAAATGCCTAGATTAGAAGTTAATACAATGCACGATAGTAATGATGAAAATCAAAATGATTCTCTTGAAACAAGTGAATCTGATTCAAGCAGTGACTCTGATAGTTCTTGTCCTGATATTACTGAAAACACTTATAAATTAGATGGTTCCCCTCCAACCATTCAGTATGTGAATTCTAGTTCATCAAAAAATGTTTTTAAAATACAGCAAAATAATGCTGAAATTCCTAATCAGGTTAATAAAGTATATATAAGAAGACCTACCGGTAATTTACAGGAAGTTGTATTCGAGTCTCCTGAAAGTAATGAACATGTTTATCAGCCACTAGTGAATGGTGTAACGAGTTCTAATTATAGCCTTGAATATTCAAACGATAATGGCACAGAATCTGTCCCTCTGGAATGTGATTCTACTCTTGAAGAGAGTAGCTCCGAAGATGACTCATATGATAGTGATAACTAATTTGTAAATAGATATTTAATTATTATATAAGTGTATATATTTATTTATAATTTAAATTCCCAATAAAAATATAAAAATTAATTGTATTTTTTTTTAATTAGTCTTTCTTGCATGCACAGATACTTTAAGCAGTTTGCATGATATTGCAATACTTAGCTGATGTGAAGATATATAATAAATTAATTTATTTTGATATTACAAAATTAAGTATTATGATTTACAACGCTATAAGTAGTATGTCAAAATCTTACTGATGTACTGAATGAATATCTATCAATAGATATTTATTCAGTACATTAGCAATATTTTAATGTACTGTTATAATTCAGAACATTATTTTGTTGTAAAGCATAATATTTAATTATGATACATATCAAAAAATTTATTTATTAAATATCTTCACATAGCTTAAATAATTATTTCAATAGTAAGTTTGAGCATATATCATTCAAGAAGTAATTATATATACATATATACTGTATGGATCATTTACTAGTTATGTTTAAGTTTTTTAATTGTGATCATAATGTCATTATAAACTTTTAAATTTTGTTTTTACATTGTACATAATTGTATTATGAAAAATGTCACTAATTATATAAATTATATTACCAAAACTTTCGTAAACCAAAACTTACAATTGAAATAAAATGAAATTTTTATGTGTATACTACAGTTTAAAACTAAATCAACAACTATATATAAATTTTAAATCAAAATTTCGAGCTTTTATTAAATCTAGATATTATGACGTGGAGTAAATTAAATATATTAAATCTACTTCATGAGGTGGATACAAAAATTGTTCGCAAATTTTTTAAATCAAATCATTTAAAGTATCGAGTTACAAATGTAGAAAACGCAGAACTATATAGAGACAAAGCAAAAGGATATAATAAAATTATTGGAGCTATTGGACAAAAAGGCAAAATAAAATTTTGTCCAAATATTGCTACAACAGGTACAAATAATGCAATCCCAGGGAAAGTATTCATAAATACTGGACCCGTAGAAGCAGAGGCATTATGGAAGCCCTTCATGTTCACCGTTGCTTTTACAAGCATCAGTTTTATGATGGCAGTAATACTGCAATATGAAAGAGTTAGAAATTATGCGTATAGAGCGTTAAAAGATCCAGACATTTGGTTTAATTATCAAAATGATAAACATCGCTCCTCTTCAAGAGAAAGTCAAATCGCAAAAAAAAATTGGTGGAACAATTTATCTAGCGGCGAGCGAGTATTTTTGCCGATATGCATTGCTAATATTATTGTATTCGGAGCTTGGCGTATACCCAGCCTGTTACCAGTAATGGTGAAAAAATTCTGTTCTAATCCAGCAAGTAGTTCTCCCTGTTGGCCAATGTTTTTGTCGACTTTCAGTCACTATTCACCTCTACATTTATTTGCAAATATGTACGTTCTACACAGCTTCAGTGCTGTGGCAATGTCTTCTCTCAGTCCAGAGGAATTTCTTGCCTTATACTTCAGTTCAGGTGTCATTGCAAGTTTTTGTAGTTACTTAGTTAAAGCAGCTACTGGTAAATCTGGATTGACTTTGGGTGCATCAGGTGCAATCATGGGCATAATAGGATTTGTCTGTTTAAGATATCCTGAAACAAAATTAAGCATAATATTTCTACCCTGGGTCCAATTTTCTGCGCTTTCTGCAATAAAAGCTATGATGGCATTAGATATTACTGGAATTCTAATGGGCTGGAGAGTGTTTGACCACGGTGCACATGTTGGAGGAGGTCTAGCAGGAATATTTTGGAGTTTATTTGGACATCCAGAACTTTGGCAAAAACGGGAAACTTTACTAAAATATTGGGTAAAAATAAGAGGAGGGCAAGGGCCAAATTAATATACATTTATATGTTATAAAAATGTACCTGTTGATCATTTCAATGTATTCGAATATTTGCTGTTATTAAATTTATAGTTAAAAATAAAGTATTTAATTGAATCAAGATAGGAATATTTTAATACAATTGGAATAAATGAAAAAATGTCAGATGACATAACAAAAGCTCTTTGAAATTAAAAAAATACGCACACAAGTTATTATGCAGAGACGTAGTGGTTTTAATTTAGGATCAAAACATTTACTCTAAAAATAAAGTTTAATTCACATATTCATAAAAAAATCTTCATAAATTTTGGAGACATACATTTTGAAAGTTTCTGATCATAATTCTCAAACAACACAAAATCTGATAAATATCCGTCCATATGTATAGTATAGTCTTTCTCACACACTTGATTGTAAAATTATTGACTGATATTTCATCAATATTTTATTTTATTTAATTCAGTCTAACTTTTTTTTCTGGAGGAGGTTTCATACTCTCATTTTTAATATCAGGTTTGATGTCTATTCCATTTGTGTTATTTCCTACATTTTCTGCACTTGCAATACTATTTAAATTTTCAGAAGCACTGTCAATGGGCTCTTGTTTCACTGTTACAGGTTGTTCAGATTTATCTTGTGTAGCATTTTCTGTTTTAATATTAGGCCCACTTTGATTTTGTGGTGGGTGTGGATACATTGGAATAGGAAATTTTCTGGTCAATTCAGCTAATAACATATCCACACGCTGTCTTTGAAAAAGTGAGCTGGGTTCTTCTTTAGTTTGAGATGTTTCTTTTTTAGGGAGAACATTTGCAACAGCACGATCTGTGCCAGGACCTGAAAATAAAATATAACAAATATTATAGTACACATATTGAATAAATAATTAAATTATAAAAATGTTGAGTTCTGCTACAGAACAGAATAGCTATATTTCATGCTTTTACTAATATATATATATATATATATATATATATATACATAATTTATATTAATAAACTATATAAAAATATATCATTCAAAAATTACCTCCTGATTTTGTTGGTTTAAAATCCCATGTATAACCTTTACTAGGATGGTACCTTGCATAAGAACTTGCTTCATCAAATGCGCTTTGAAGATGATGCACAGTAGATAACTGAATATATTTTTTAGATATAACAATTTGTTAAAGAAAAACTATAATTTTATTCAAAATAAATGAATTTACCAAGCGAGAGTTGAGTACACTAGCCAAATCTGGAGCTTGATATACAATACCAGCTATAATATAATAATCAGCTATTGGTGTACAATGGTTTTGTGTATGTCGATGTTGCTTTCGTATAACATATAAAATGGGTTCTTGAACATGAAGAAGAATATATTCTAATCCAGTCATATTGCTAAAATGGAGAGGTTTGTTTTAAAAAACGATCAATTAGCATAAATAAATTGCAAATTTGAAAATATCTATGCATTTTTTTGCAATTCAAGTATTTAAGTAGTTGATTATAATAATCAGACTTTTGAATTAAAGTTTCTTTTTCATATTAATCGCAAACATATATTTGTATTAAAATGTTTTAAAAATTTAATGCATTGTATATTAAGTTTGTATATTTTTCACAGTCAAAACAAAACCATTAACTGTTTCTGGCAATATGTAATGTAAATGACTTTGTATTTAAGGCAAACTTCTAATTGCTGTGAAACTTAACTGTAAATGTTCAGGACTCAATCGCTGCATTTTAACTATTTCATTATTACAAGACCTATCATAAAACGGATTAGATCTTTCTGAGAAATAATCCATTACAGTGGTAGTATTAAGCATTGGAATCCAATTTGTATCGTGCCATGATAAGCCTAATGGATTGCTCTCGGTTATCATACCCAAGCGGCCTGTTTGCCCGAGCATCATCTATGTAAAAAAGAAAAAAAAACATGATAGTATATATATATATATATATATATATATATATATATATATATATATATATGATAAATATTTTTTAAGGTTAATTGAATTTAAGGTTTTAATTTGTCCCATCATTTAGTGGTATAAATTAAAACATATTCTAGAACGATCACAATATTTTTCACATATAATATTTAGTCGCTAGCAAGTAAATAGTACCTTTGATAATAAAATTTATAAAATATGTATTTGAAATCTGATGAGCTGCTAAAATCTTCTGATTTGACATTTATTTCAAAACATCAAACGGAGTGAAGTTCCTGCGTATAATTAATTTTGACAGATAAGTCGTTGGTGGGCCGTTAATGTTGCGCAAAGAAAAGTCTGAAACCTTGAAGGCGCTGCAGTCGTTTAGGCGCGCCGAATACGAACGTGCACTTACTTGCTACAATAAGGTAATATCCTAATATCATAGATAAAAGAAGAATATATATATATATATATATATATATATATATATATTTATATATAAGAAGATTATATATAAGAAGAGTATATATATAAAGAAGAATAATATATAATTTTAAATATAAATAATATCAATTTTAATACAAATTGATCTGACCAAATATATAATCCTTTCCAGGCTACAGATTTAATTCGCGATTCTCCGTTACTTTATACCAATCGAGCTTTGACCCTAATTAAATTAGGACTTTGGCAAAAAGCTCTCGGTGAGTGTCACAAGTACGCTCGTAGCATCATCGTAGCATGATCGTAGCACATACTTTGCGCTCACGCCACAGAGGTCATATAATCCCGCAAAGATGGCAGGCTGTATATCACAATTATTTTTTAATATTAATATTAATAAATTTTAAATAATTTTAAATTTTAATTTTAATATTACTATTAATTAAGCATAAGCTCATCAAATTTCATTTATTTATTAATTGTTAAATTCTTTATAATCCCGCAAAAATGCCAAGCTGTATATCACAATTACTTTTTACTATTAATGTTAATATTAATTAATTTTAAATTTAATGATTTTTAAATAATTTTAATCTTTACTTTATAATCCCGCAAAAATGGCAAGCTGTAGATCACAATTATTTTTTGTTGAGCTACTTAATCCAGAAAGTAATAAAATTTACACAATTACTGTTACGGACCGTTGATAATTATTGACGCTCATAGTATCCAAAACGAACAAAATTTAGTTATTGATTCTAAACGCTTATCGGCCATCTCGAACACTAAATATATATGAGAGAGAGAGAAAATCGGGCATAACAAGGATACAAACATAAATTTCTTTTAAAAAAAAAATCCAAAATCATTCACAGATATATATAAATCTGTGGAAGTGCCAGCCTAATATTAAGCTGATTTTATTTTGATTGAATGGCACATTTGGATATTCAAGCTTTTAATATATTATTACGTTAACGGAACTGAATAATATCATAAATAACAAATTAAAAAATATAAATAAATAAATAAATATATATATATATAACTATATATATATATATATATATATATATATATATATTCATATGAATTTATATTTAAATTATAGGTTAATAAAAAGATTATCAGTAATAATTACATGTCTACGTGAATAACATTACTATATTATAATTAACATAGGAAATAACAAAATTAATAAATTAAAATTTTGCTCACACACATTAAAATATAACAATTTTTAATATATATACATATCACATTTTTTATATCTTTGTGTAACTAGTGAACAATTATATTTATACATGGATCAAATTATGTATGATTACCAATAGAAAATCAATCTTCTTTCGAGTGATAGGCAGAAGTATTTGCAGTAGATATAGATTCCCTTCTAGAGAAAGATTGTCTTTCGTTATTGTCGGAAGTAAAGTAGCTCAGAAGTGACCTCAGCCTGTTCAGAATAATAAACATTTAGATACTATATAAAAATAAAAAAAGTCCTTATGCTATATCAATATTATAATTTTTCATTTGCGATAACACTTTTTATAAATAAATGTGCTTTACTTCTAATAAATAAATTCTAGTATAAAATTAGTATATATAATATACCCTACGTTCATAAATTTCAAATTTATAAAAAAATCTAAGCAGACTGTAAAAACAGATAAAATATTTACACTTATAAATAAAATACTATCAAATACACATTGTCATATAAAAAATGCAGAAAGTCTTATAAGATATACATATCAGTCAGCAAGTTATGAAACAGTCTATATATATATATAGATCACTAATCTAGTCAATATAATTTCTTTAAATAAAATTAAAAATAATTATAAATTAAATTACAAACTATCCTAATGGTAAAAAAATCAACAAAATATTGTCTTAAAATATTAATCATTTCTGTAAATGCAATAATAAATATGTTTACAGTTTTGCTCAGCACTTCATCTGTGAAGAATATGCTAGTATTAAAATATATTTAAGAACATTATCCTCTACATACAAATAAAACAAGCTATTATTGAATTTAAAAAAATATTTACAAGAAAAATTGATTTCACGAACATGTCTGAGACAAATGTTAAAATAAAAAAATTTATAAAATCAGGATATTCGCTATGACAAAAATAGCCATATATGCCTCTTCTTGACTTACTAATCTCATTATTAGAGATTTACATTTAAATATCGAACAGAATATTTGGCAAATTGATTTAGTCACAATATTCATACACAAGATTTATCTAAACTTTACCCTGTCAATTGTGACTAGACTTTGATGGCCCAAATGACACAGAAATAAATATTTATTAAACTATAAAGAAGATTCTGGTGCGAGGCATTTAAATGTAAACATCTCAACGTATATGTAAAACTTCAATACATACTTATTCACAAAAGTTTAGAAAACTTGTAAAATCATCCATAACAAAACTATGCCAAAAGTGATTTAATCACATTTAGTTATTTTTTTCTCTTTTGCCCAAGTCAATTTAGAAATGTAACACAACTAGTTAAAATAACGTAGTTTTCAACTAACCGGGCATATAATTCTCTGCGTACAGTTGCAGTGAATTTATTCATAAGACATAGGGTAGCTGCAGTTGCAAATACTAGGTTGTACATCAGGACGATTCGAAAGTTTCCTAACCATTCTATGCGCCCAAAATCACCCATAAGGTCGAAGTTTGTGACACCTGAAATTTATATTTTATTGAATTAGTCAGTAGTTAACAAATCAAATCTAGATGTAAGTGGAATTTTATATAAAGGCAATTTAAATAATCATTAATTTAACAATTTTCCAAATTGTGATAATAAATTTCAGAACTATTACAAATAAAGTTAATTTTTCAAATTTGTAATGCAATTTAACAATTAAACTGCTTTTTGTTGGACTATAATATTTTAGCACATATATACCATGGACGTCAAAAAAATTTAACAATGAAGAAGCCAACAGGCCAATCTTTACTAAACCTATGCTTATAAAATATATGTATGATTCTAAACTGATATCTATCGAAAAGATTTTGAATTTTCAAAATCGGTTCAGAACTCTTAGCGAAAATGTTAACACTATCAAGTTTCAATGAATGGCTTTCAAACTCTCGAAATCGTGTGTTTTTGAGAAAATGTCGGCAAATAGCCAAATTTTGGCTCGCATACAAACACACGTGCTTTTTTCCATATTGATGGTAAAAGAATGAGAATGACTTCAAACGTATAGAAAACAAAATTAGCAAATAGGATTTTCGGACAAAACTATAAACTTTTCCTTCGGTTAGTTAAAAATGAAATATAGTTAATCACCGGTAATATAAGTAGTGTCATTACAGGCTTTTTAATGGCATTTTCTTATTTGATTTGATTTTCCTTAATATTGACTTTTCCAAGTAATTCGTTATTATTCAAAATTATAATATTCGACATAGCTGAAATTCACATAAACTATTTATTTAACCATAAAAAATATTATATGTAATTCTATATTAAAAGAGAGATATCGATGCTCCATGGCATATTAGAATAACGTGTCAAGCCCCCGCTCTGGTAATCTGACATCGGGCAGCAGAGATATCCACTTTCCCTTTAAAATATAGATAGGAAATAAGCCAATTTCGGGCAGTTTAATACAGTTCACAGGCCTGTAGGGCCGCAAATAATTATTTTATTATTATCAAAAGAGAGAAAACTTGCAAAATAATCAATTTAGCTACTTGCATTGCATAAAAAATGTAAATCTAATCTTTAACAACTTTTAGTTTTATATAATAATAAAATAAATGCAAACCTAAAATTCTACTAAGCAAAGGCAGAGCTGAACTCAGTACCAGCACCAAGGCACAATTTGCTATGACATGTGATAAGGGCGTTCCACGGGGCCTGGGCCGTACTTTGGACAGTAGAGGTAGAGAATATAGTCCCACAGACGAAGTAGCAAACAAATACAGAATCAGAGTAACTTCTAAAGCGGCTCCATAAGGTCCAAGTTTAGATAATGAACTTATACCAAGAGTGAATTGCTAAAATTTTAATACATTGTTTATTTGATTTATAATTAATATTATCTACATGATTAATTGAAATTTATTCATTAGGTGTGTTGTGAGAATAATGATATATTTTAACACTCAACATCGTTTTAAATAAATAGATATTTATGCAATACTCACCCTTGAACTCAAGGGTAGTGCTTTGATTCCAATTAATAGTTCTAAAGTGTTTTGCAATACCATTAAAACTGTAATCGTAGTCAAAGTCAAAAGAAGCAACATCGCCAAAGGGTAAACGAGGTTCCTCTGTAAAGCAGATGTATGCCTTTGTTTATCTGAAATTAGCACCAGTAAAGAATTATTTTTCAACTATTAAAGAAAGAATAATTAAAATAAATGTACAATGAAATAATATCAATTTATGATAAATATTTTAATTACCGAGAATTTGTCTTGTTTGAGTTAGTTGCAAAAGCCTTTCATTCAAACCTCGCTGTAAACAACCATTTTTCAATAACAATGTTTTTGACAACGGCAAATCTGTTTGGTCAAATTCATCATCCATGACTGGACTACAAGGAGGAGGCGCCATTGGTGTAGGGCTAAGGTATCCTTGACCTATTCATAAAATATAACAAAAATATAAAGTACATACCAATATTGCAATTTTGATAATATTAATAACTTTTTACCAGTATCTATGGCATGTTTCAGTCTTCTTCTAGTGGTTTCTTCCTCTAACGAATAGGCAAAGAATTCTTCATTAAGATTCCTGAGAAATTGAGGTTTGACTAAAAATTGCCCGACTACTCCGAATAATCTTACAAAACCTAAGGGTGTACACACTGGAAAAAGAAAAAATAAGCTTTTACAAATCAGTTTGGAAACAATTCGTATTTAATTTCTAATCAATGTAACATTCAAATTCCAAACAGATAATTTATTAAAGTTTACCAAAAATTAGTAAGAGGTATAAATTGACATGCGAGGTGTGGCAATTAAGTAATGAGACTGATTATATTGCCGCGATTCTGGTAATCCTACGACTTTAAAATTGCCTTTCCCTTCTCCCGGTAACCTTCCCCTTTTTTTGATATATTTTCTATATCCCTGGCTTGTTTAGTTTGCTTGCTCTGCCTTGTTGAGCAAACGTGTGTTCCTGGTCACCCTGTGACTTTTTTTTGTTTCCCAGAACAAAATCGGTGGTGAAGGAAGCCCATTTTGAGTCGATTCAGAACATCTAGGCGGACGTGACGAGGGTACTTGTAGACCTCCCAGTCTAAGCCTTCCAGAAATGTTACGAAGAATGAAAAACGCGCTGGAACTGTTGTATAGCTGCCCAAGGGGACTACTTTGAAGGGAATGACAGAGTTGTAGAATAATTTTGAAATATACAGTTTTTATGGAATCAGTCTCATTACTTAATTGCCATACCTCGTATTCTCTCCAAAGCTACGAGCCATAAATTTTTTTTGGTGAACAATAATAATAATATTTTCAACAAATTATTAGTCTTACCGAATTTTCTAAACGTCGATTATCTAGATATTTTTGTAAAAAATATTTACTATATATGTTAAATAAAAAATTATTCGTAATACTGTTATAATAATAATAAAATTTTAGAAGTCAAAATCTTAATTTCACGATTGAAAATCATGAACTCGCCAAGCAATGCGCGGCAATTCTTGAATAAATTCCAACTATTACCCATGTAACAATAAAAATGTATTTCATTCGCCATATAAATATAAAAAAATTTTGATCGTTCTATTTTATACATATTTTTAACTTCCCGTAGGATAGTTATATATTAATGGGCTGAAAATCAAAAATGAAAATTTTTGCATATCTTCACGTTTTGAAGGTTTCCGAACATTTCGGCCATACCTCAAAAATTTTCAGAAAAATGGATGTGTGTGTGTTTTGTATGTCCGCATTTTTTCGTTCACGTTTTCGGGCGAACGGATCGACCGATTTGAATTGTTCAAAAAACATTCGATTCCTACTGATGGGCTGATTAGTTTTTACCAAAGGCAGGTCCAGTCGTTACGGATATATGGACCAAAGAGTGCAGAAAATAGGAATCAAGGTTTCGAGAGAACGGAGTATCCGATTGATCCGAATGATCCAAAAACATTCAATTTGTAATGATTGGGAGAAGTGGTGTTTAGTTTTTGGCAAAGGCAGGTGCAGCCGTTTTGGAGATACAAAGCTAATTGCGCAAAAAATGGCAGTTTTTGAGAGAACTAAGCATCCGATTTGAATGATTCAAAAAACTTTCTGCTTGTTAAGAAGACACTTCAAAATTTATTAATTCAAAATTTTGACAAAATAATTGCTTTTAATAAAAAAAAAACTTTCTTTTCAAAAAATTTTTGTTTCAATTTTTTTTGTATATCGAAAATAATTGAGATTTTAATTTTAATTTTGGCTAAAGTTCAAAAACTCACTTATATACTTTTAATGAATAATTTTTACTTCGCAGTTCAGTTTATATAATTCTTATACATAAATATAAGACAGTGTTACAATATTTTTAATAATCTATTTGAAAACTTGAGGCACGATGCCATACACAACTAGTATGTTTTACTATAAAAAAAACTATAATAATTTATTAAAAAATTAAGCAAATTATTTTAAATAATAAACGATTACATAAGTTACTAATTACTTTTACTACTACATTACTAAATAAAACTGAAGAAAACAATAATAAATAAAAATTAACTAATAAAAGCGATTACTAATATATATAATTATTACTAGTTGACTATATTTATACTTGTTTATCTATTCTAATACATATAATATACACTTTTAGTTGAACGTTGCCATGGTTACATACATGTAATCAATAGAGTGTTTGAGAAGTACAATTTTAGCGTTTCGAAGTTCTTTTTTCGTTTAATATTATTTTTATACAATTTTAATCAAAATGTCACATACCAAGAATGATGAAGAATTTAATAACTTCATGCACAGAGCAACCGAAGTCAACGCAATCGTGAAACAACTATGTTCCAGTGACCGAAATGAATACGGTAACCTCAATCTTCTCATTTTGGATTTTTTAACTCATATTGATTAGTTTAAGTTTACAAACAAATACTTAATAAATCATTCACCTTATTATCAACTCAAGCAAATAATCATGCTTGCATAGGCTATTATTTATATAGTTAATTACTAACCAATTTAGTAGCTTTATCATTATCATGAATTTAACAATTCATTTTTAATTTAAATTTAAAACAGGGTCATTTTTAATGTGTGTAATGTATGTAATGAAATAATTGATGTAAGTAATTTTATAAGACCCTAAAATAATATTTTGTGTCAATCTTTTTTCACTAAATCTTTTACATTTATGTCTTATAGAAATCGCCAAGAAAAAAGCAGACGCTTATCTTGGTGAAGGAGATGCTGAAAAAAATCTTACTTGTGATGAGAATGGTGAAGTAGTTTTACGTATTCGAGACGACAGGACACTCATTAATCAGAAAGCATTAAAAGCAACCACAGTAAGATATGGATAATTGCAATCTTATAAAATAAATTCATTTTTGATATATTCTTTTTGATAAAAATAATTACTTTTAGAAAAAAACGATAAAATACATGTCGAGATAATTATCTAGTTAAAGATTTATTTTATGTTCCTAATTCCTCATACGCACGACCAATTATTGTTATTATCCTACAATTTAATTAATCGTAGATGTATAGGAGTAGCATGTTAAATAAAATTAATTACAATAGTAATTGTTTAAAAAATGTGATTAGAGCATGTTATCAGCATAGCAGTGCCAGAAACATATTGTATCCAAAATACTCTCTTCTTTTAAAATTAAATTGGTACAACAAAACAATTATGGTTACTTTAATATTCATATAATTAATAGCTGACTCTACCATTCATTAATTTATGAATTTTTTAAATGATGTCAAGAAAGTTTGTGGGCTTGTTTTTTTATACACAGCGATGCAAGAAACCAATGCTGCATTATTTGTCGAATAAATAGTGCGTAACTAATTATAAAAAATAATGTCGTCGGGTATACGGCAATACAATACCAATCCTTTGTTAAAATGTATAACAAATAGTCAAATACCCATTAAATATTTAGTTTTTAGAGTAACTAAAACTATATATCATTCATATCAGGATGGTCCTACTATGGAAGTAGAAACATTTAAGGATGAAATAGAAAAAGATGCTAAGCGGCGTTATAATGACAAAAAGGTGCGCAAAGAAAAGTCTGAAACCTTGAAGGTTCAGGGAAACAAAGCGTTTAGGCGCGCCGAATACGAACGTGCACTTACTTGTTACAATAAGGTAATATATAATTTTGATTATAAATAATATAAATTTTAATACAAGTGATCTGACCAAATATATAATCCTTTTCAGGCTATAGATTTAATTCGCGATTCTCCGTTACTTTATACCAATCGAGCTCTGACCCTAATTAAATTAGGGCTTTGGCAAAAAGCTCTCGGTGATTGCAAAAACGCATTAGAACTTTGCGAAACTGTTGGTGGAGAGACAGAGTTGAAAGCTCTATTATATTCAGCGCAAGCTTGTCATGCTCTAGACTTACCCAAAGAAAGAGACGAGTTTTTGGAACAAGCCACAACCAAACAACCAAGAAAAGCTAAGTTCATCAAGGAATTTGCAGAAGAGTTTATATTTCTAGCCGACTTGCTAAATAAAAATAACTCTAAAATAATTGCTAATTGCGAGAGTTGCAGCAATACCGCAACTCAAAATACTGACAAAGCAGAACAAAATTAGAGAAAATTGCAAAATATCTATGAATGATTATATAATATTAGAAATAATTTACTGTGTTAAAACTAATTATTAAAATTAATTGTAATCGTAATAAATTGTATGATATAATAAATTCGTAGCACAGAATAATATTCGAAGTATTGATTTTAATGTAATAGTGATTGTAGTTAGATGCAATGCAGATTTAAGTTTCTATCACAAACTTAAAATAAAATCAGAAATTCATCAGTTATGAAGAATTTTGTACATTTATCAAATACATAATCTATAGCGGCGATTCATTTGCTCAAGTGCTCAAAGTTATTAATCGGAAAGTTCTGAAAGTTGATAATAGGTAAAATACTTATTTTTATTAGATACTCTATTCTTGTTTTAAACCTAATGTCGGCAACTGATTTTTTATCTTATATTCGTATCATATATGCTGAAAATTTAGTAGTATGTAATATATATTTAAATAAAATTATCTTACCTAATAACATAAGCACTCCCAAAAATGATATGCACGAATACAGAAAAGGCAAGTAATAACTCCACAAATCTGAAACAAACATATTTGCATTAATAACATTATAGAATTACCATATAAGCACCACATGCATACGCCAATACAACAAATAAAAATATTTGTACCACTAATAAATATTTAGAACTTCAAACATTGCCCGCAAGATTAAAATACTTGAAATCTTAACATACCGTTGAAATTATTTTTTCTCATACTTAAAATATAATTATATATTTATATTACATACCGACCCGGCTGAGCACATGTATGTATAAAATGATTATAACATATCATACGAGCTTAGCATTGTAAATTAAGAATGAGAATTTAATAACGTCTTGCCAATGAAAGTAATGATCAGTATTTATATTTTATTTTAATTCCTTCTGGATAATAAAAAAATATATAGTCATTCTGTGTAGCCTCGAGAGCACGATGTATATTAGATTACAAACACAATTTTAATAACTTTAGTAATTTTAAAACGATTTTATTTTAATAATTTAGTAATTTTAGAATAATAAATTTAAAAGTGAATCAATATATAAACACATTATTAAATCAAATGAATTAATCATGTTTAAGTACAGAGTTTGCTCAATGTGTTGATGTAATTAGAATACATAAAACATTCATTTTAAGCGACAGAAATGTAGCAGCAAAATTAATTCTCCAAAATTAATTGATCAGTAGAGTATACCTGAAAGGCCAACCCACCACGTTGAAAAGAAAATTGACACCTCATTTAGTCCAGTTAAACCTAATTTATTGATGATTGCTATATGATGAATATATCAATTTACTATATTTTATTGATTTTTTTTTTCTTTTGTTATTTTTATTATTATATGTTCTATACTCCAAGTACCATATACGCCGCTGGGTGTTGCTACCATTTTTTATTTAATATTGTCAAACATATATTATTAGCAGAATCTGTTTATTGTTTGCAGAAAAAAAAGCGGAATAAAATTAATATAAAAAATGGAACCTCCAACATTGGCTGATATGATAAATAATTTTTGTACATAAATTACTTTTATAAAATACTCACTTAGTAGAGTCTGTATACTAGAATTATCCTTGTCAATTAACGCCGACATAACATAAGTAATTCCCAAAACGACAACCGCCAATAAGGTTAATACTGTGACGGTTTCGTAAGCTCTGCCCAACACTCCTTTTCGCGTTCCTTCGAATCCGGAAGACTCCGCAAACAGGTACGCAAATGGCAGAAGTACGAATAGTGATAAATTTGAAAACAAGAATACATGGTTCCACAATCCTAAAAAAAAAATATAAAGCATTATTATTATAATTTTGAGGTAAATGCAAATCAGAAACTAAAACTAACGGCAAGATTTGACAAAATTAATGTCTATATATGTAACTAGTGGTGCATGGCATCGTGCCTTAAGGCAAATTGCTGAAACTTCCCGTACCGAAAACTAAATTATGAAAAAAATATCTGTAAAAAAAACTAAATTTTTAAATTTTCAAGAAATTTTGAAATTTTTGAAAAAAATGACTTTTTTTAAAAAAATGTTTTTTTATATATTGATTTTTTTTTTAATTTTTAACATTTTTTTTAAGCAATCGCGCTGCATAGCTGATTTGGAGTCGAAAAATCAAAGCGCGTAAGCGCGGCGTAGTCGTCTAATGCGTAAACATTGGTACGAACCCATATAAATGTAAACAAAATTTGTACTTATTATAATCTTTATAAAATATTTTATGATACGATGTACATATGTACCGCCAAATGGCATTATTTTTTCCTTTTTTAATTGGATCTCCGGAGACGCTGGACCTGCCTTTACAAAAAATTTACCAGCTGTTCATTTCGTCAATGTAAGTGAAATTAATTCACATTAAGTATGGATTCAGTACCATAAATATTTGCTCGAAAATTATTTAAAGTGATGTATTGATTGATACAAATATAAATTTGTTGTAATTGTCAAAATGTTCAGAAACTTTTGAAACGTAAAGATATATGAAAATTTTCATTTCCGATTTTTTTGCCATTACTATAACTTACCCTACAAAAAGTTAAAAATATCATTAATATATAAATAACAATCAAAGAAATAATAAATATTAACCAATTACTGAAGAATACTACTAAAAGTTAACAGTGGTTGTTTCCCAGCATTTACTTCGACAGAGGCTTAAATCTAAAACTAATATATAAATTATTAATTAAACCTAAAATAACTCCTAAGAAGCCTTGAACCAAAAAACAATTATATTACTGATATTGGCATGTAGGTACATTTCTATGCTTATGTGATCGATTGTACTCTCGTAATTGAACAATATTTTTATCTTTTGGAATAGATTTTGCCACAAAAAAAACAGTAAATTTTATCCATTCATTAATAATTGGGTAGAAATATCCTTTAAAATATATGCAAGAGATTGAGCGATATCTTCTTCCTCTTTTAAGTAATCGTAAATTAAATAAACATCGCAAAATATAACATAAAAACCATAATTTTTAATAGCTAAAAATTTAATTACTATGAAGACTTATTTATTATGTTAAAATTTTCATTATTTGTATAGAATATTATTTTTTTTTTCCTTTTATCTACCGATTGCATTCATTCTAATAAAGCGTTGAACGAAGTAAGAAATAATATCATAAACTGAAATACGGAGAAAAAACATAACGATTAATAAAATAAACCAATTATTCGTGATAGATTTACTCTTGTATATATGACATTGTTGATATAGCTATAAATTATAACAATCTATCATATGAAAAATTTATTTGTATTACTTGAAACTAATCTTCCGTATGAAAAGTTCCTCATTGTACGTATGTCCCTTTGGCGCAGCGGATAGCGCGTTGGACTTCTAATCCAAAGGTCGTGGGTTCGATCCCCACAAGGGATGTTGAATTTTGCATCTTAATTTATTTAAAACTTAAATTATTTTTACGAATACTCATCACTTAAAATAAATTTAATATGTACGGTTATTGTGATTTTTTTTATAAACGGCCTGTTGATTAGATAAAAATAACATTGGCCGTAATAGTTTTTATTAACTTCCCGTAGGGTAAGTTATAGTAATCGCCCAAAAATCGGAATCAAAAATTTTTACATTTCTCGACGTTTTGAAGGTTTCTGAACATTTTGGCATACCTCAGAAAAAATGGATGTGTGTGTGTGTGTGTGTGTGTGTGTGTGTGTGTTTTGTATGTCCGCGTTTTTTCGTCCACGTTTTCGGGCGCACGGATCAACCGATTTGAATGGTTTAAAAAACATTCGATTCCTATTGATAGGGAGATGTGCTGATTAGTTTTTGGCAAAGGCAGGTCCAGCCGTTACGGAGATATGGAGCAAAGAGTGCAAAAAATAGAAAGCGAGTTTTTGAGAGAACGGATCAACCGATTTGAATGGTTTAAAAAACATTCGATTCCTATTGATAGGGAGATGTGCTGATTAGTTTTTGGCAAAGGTAGGCCCAGAGGTTTCGGAGATACAGAGCTAAATTTAAAAAAAATGGCTGTTTTTGAGAGAACTAAGCGTCCGATTTAAATGATTCAAAGAACTTTCTGCTTTTTTCAACAAAATAATTAATTTTGGAAAAAAAAAATTTTTGTTTCTAATTTTTTTTTCAAAAATTTTTTTTTGTAATTTTGGATTAAAAATTCAAAAAATCACCCAAGCTAAGCACAGTCTAAGCGCCACTCTGGTACAAATGTTTACCCAAGTGCGTTTAGACTGTTTGTGTACTGGAGCACTTTTCCAATTTTGTGAAAATTATTGAAAAATGTGAAAATGCCGCCAAGATGAGCACAGTATAAGTGAAAATGTCGCACAGAATTATTTGCAAATGCGTTTAGACTGTGACTATGCGGGAGCACTTTTTCAATTTTGTGTAAATTTGGCAACTATTTTTTTTTTTGAATTTGATTCGAAATGAAATGACGATTGTTAATGTTCTGGAGATGATAAATTGATTTATTTATAATTAACTTTCCATAGGGTAAGTAATCGCAAAAAAATCGAAAATGAAAATTTTTATATATCTTTTACGTTTCAGAGGTTTCTGAATATGTTGGCATACCTTGGAGAAAATTGATGTATGTGTGTGTGTGTGTGTGTGCGTGCATGTGTGTGTGTTCGGATACAAATTTTCGTCGGGAACACAGATTTCGGGAACACGGATGAAGCAATTTGAATAATTCAAAAAATATTCTAGCCGTTCCGAAGATATGGGGCAAAAAGGGCCAAAAACGGTAACTCAGTTTTTAAGAGATTTGTATAGTTCAAAAAACATTTTACTTGTATTAACAAGATGAAGATTTGATCAAATTTTCATGAAGATAGGTCTAGCGGTTTCAGAGATCTAGTAAAAAAAACTAAAAAAAAATAACATTTGGCGGTCAACAATAATCATTAGACATTAGACATATGCATATCAAATTATCAGATATTTTATTGAGATTTTAACAATAAGTATAAGTTTTGTTTACATTCCTATAGGTTCCGTACCAATGTTTTTCCGTTAGACAGCGACGCGGCGCTTACGCGCTTTATATTTTGTCTCTATGCTGTTAAAGCAGTACGATTGCTTTGAAAAAAAGTTCAGATCTTCCAAAATATATCAAAATGAAGATAACATTTTTTCCAAAAAAAAATTTTTATAAAAAAAATTGTTTAAAATTTTTTTTTTAAAAAAAAATTTTTTTCAAAAAAAAGTTATTTTTTGTCCAATTTAAAATTTCTAAAAAATCTTATTTTTTCGAAGTAAAATTTTTTGCAAAAATGTTAATCGTTTTTAAAAAAATAATAATTTTTGGCACGGGAAGTTCCAGCAATTTGCCTTAAGGCACGATGCCTTAATTGCCTTAAGACAGAATTCCACTTACAGCTAGTTTATATATTGTTCATAAATAAACTTTATCTGTAATTCTAAACAAATAATTCCCATATTAATTAAATGATTGATAGCGCTGGGTCAATCTGATATCTGATATTCTATCATTCAAAACTTATTTATAAAACCTATAATCAATGATTAAATAGAATTGGGAAATTTACATTAACTTATCAAAGATAAATTCTACTGAAACTTTCCATAAGTTATACTTTTAATAAATATGTTCCACAAAATACAAATTTGAATTATTCAGCAATAAACTTTCACAACCCTTTCCACTCGGATGCCGCCGCTACGGCGGTAAAATTCATATAAATCTCGGAATTCGCGAGTGGAAAGGATTAATAAAGAAGAATCCGATAAAAATCAAAAAGTAAAACAATATTAAATATTAAATTAAATTCAATGTTAAATAAATTATATTTAAATATAGAAGATTATCCTGTAAAATATATTGAGTCAAATACCACAAAATTATATAAGTAATTTCTTTAACAAGCTATATTTAAAATATTGGCTAAGAAAGTACAATAAAATTTACAAAATAGTCTGATGAGTGGAATCTGAAATTGCAACATCTTTTAATAAATTTGTATAAGGAAAAGTTTGATAATATAAAAGCAAAGGCAATGCAATTTTTATCGTATTCATTTATATGAAATGAGACGTGGGATATCATTTTATCATTATTATTGATATCATCCAAAAGCAAGCCTATCTAACATTAAGATCATAAGATTTATCGCTTACTAGTGATAATATTTTGACTGCAATCGAGAGTAAAAAAAATATATGAATAAACATTTAGAAATATAACTAGGTTTCAGTTGGAAAAATTGATTAATAATTATCATTATATATTCAATTTGAATCTTATTAACTTCCATTAGGGTAAGTAAAAGTAATTGCAAAACATCGAAAATAATTTTACTGCATATCTTTACGTTTTAAGTTCTGCTGGTCATTTTGGCAAAGTGTATTTGTATGTATGTGTATGTGCGCGCGAATACAAATTTTCGTCGAAGATTTCGGGAACACGGGTCAACCGATTTGAATAATTCAGAAAAACATTCGATTCGTATTGATAAGCAGACGTGCTGATTAGTTTTTGGCAGAAGCAAGTCGAGCGAACAGAGCGTCCAATTTGTATGATTCACAAAACATTTTATTTGTATTGACGAAATGAAGAACTGATGATATTTAGAAACTGACTGTGGAGGCAGGTCTAGCGGTTTCAGATATCCAATAAAAGTGAAAAAAGCCATTTGGCGGATAAAAATGATCACTAAAGATATGCACATCAAATTATCACATATTTTATAAATATTTTAATTGTAAGAACAAATTTTGTTTACGTTTTAATGAGTTTAACGGTTATATTGCGACGCAGAGCCCACGTGGCGCCCACGCGCTTCGATATTTCGTTTCTACGCAGCTAACGCATTGCGATTACTTTGAAAACAAGTTCAAAATTCACAAAAAAATTCAAAGTACAAAAAAAATCTAATTTTTCATTTAATATTTTTCAAAAATTTTACAAATCTCAAAGATTGACATTTTTCAGAGTTCTAAAAGAAAATTGAATCTTTTTTAAAAATTTTAGTTTTTGGTATGGAAAGTTTCAGCAATTTGCCTTAAGGCACGATGCCATGCACCACTATTAATAGCCTCTAAAATTGTATTGTTTTGATTGCTGTTTATAAGATGAATAAAAAAAAATATAATCAATTAGTTTGCCAATACATATTCTGTTACAAAAATTCTGTTATTCTGTTAGTTAAATTGCGATATAATATAATTCATGTTGTTATTGCATATTTAAATATTATACCATAGTCTCATACCACGGATTATATGTAATTAAACTTTTAGTATTAGAATAAGAAATTTTTTCGCTGAATGAAAACTAAGGCTATATATAGTCGAAATGTGTGCATTCAAACGTATAAAGTATTTTTTGTAAGCAGCGATCGTCTGATACGATAAGGATTCTATCAGCAATTGTGATAAATTTCTTCGGTATTTTACAGATGACAACGCAAACAGTTGCCCCATATATTTATGTGATGAATTTTTATTATTACATTTTCGGCAATAGTGATCAATCTCGATTGTTGCAGCAATACCAGGTAACGGCTAATTTTACATGAAAACATATTGCTATTCAGAAAACTTTTATCTCTGCTATATAGGTTATTGTTAATATATATTAATATTTATTTATTGTTGTATGTCGTTTACCTTGAATCAGTGAGCTGTTCAGCCATTTCACATAATAGCTGTTGGGATACAGTATCAGCACTTCGTTACTTGCAATAGACATAGGTAGTAAAAGTGCTGCTCCCACGCTGACTGCAAGCGCGAAGGTGCAGAGCCATAGGCTGATTCTGTACACCGTCGCCTCGCCATCGTCGTCGTAGGCGCAAGTGTAAAAATCATCGCGCTCTTTGCGACGAAACCATCCAATCAGCCAGTACGAAGAGAAATACAGCAGAAGAAAGAGTAATAGAAATATCTGCAAGAAATAAGGAATTTAAGGAAATAAGTTTATTTTTGGATTCTACATAAAATATAACATTGTGTACCAAATGTACAACCGAATTTATTTTCGAACATATGATGAATATATTTCTTT
The DNA here is from genome assembly GCF_003426905.1 of Ctenocephalides felis. Lineage (NCBI taxonomy): Eukaryota > Metazoa > Arthropoda > Insecta > Siphonaptera > Pulicidae > Ctenocephalides > Ctenocephalides felis. The sequence goes on from NW_020537646.1 coordinate 35,377,912, forward strand.
AATAAACATTTCAATCAACCACTAAACACTTATTGCTTGAGCGATTGAGATGACATAAATAAATAAACCAACAGATCAATTGGTGTTCCGTGATATACACGATCCAGTTTATAACGAAGGTCGAATATTTTCAGAGAACTTACTCGACTTATGAATATATTCATTATTAACTGAATAAGAAGTTTATATTATTGCGAGATTTGCAACATAAAATTATGTTTTCTCAGCGTTTCAAGTCACTCTGAATCGAATGAGACCGAATTTGTGAAAAGTATGTGTATCGATTTTTCACCTTTCATCAAGGTTTTCTCAAAAATAGCCAAACCGATTTAAAAATTTAAAAGACATTCGAAAAAAACTTGATAAACATTCTCGTCTGTTAGTCTTTTGATACAATCGTCTGAGCGTTTTTTCATGGGCATTTCATACGATACGAGTATTTGTGCAAATTTAAGAAAATAAGAAATAATAATAATCAAGCAAGCGTGTGTAAGATGATATTTTCCCAAAATTGCGATCAAATCCTAGTCAAGATGAAAATCCGTTTGTTTGAGGGTATTCGTATCGTGCGTAGCGCCCTTTAGAATTAGCCGAAAAGTGCAAAATTTTTCGTCCACGTTTTTTTGTAAAATCTGATCGATTATGAAAATTTAAATACCATTCGAAAGGTATCATTTCGTGCTTATTAGGTTTTGACAATGATTTTCCAGGCCCTCTATACATAATTGATTGTTAAAAAATATGTCGATTTTAATGCAATTTTGTATGGCGATAGAGTACGAAGTCTTAATACATATGCAAACATATTATAGTCCTACAAAAAGTGATTGAAATGAATGAAAATTAACTATTAATGGGCTGAGATTTTGGAATATACTTCGCTTATTTATTAAGCGCGTGTTTTTCAATACATCTGTAGTAAAAAAAATTATACAAAATTGATTAATATGCAATAATTTCTCACATTATATGGCTAAATAGCAATTCGGTATACTTATGCTTAATACTTAATATATTGATATCTTATTGATTAAGTCGATTACATATTTCGAGAAGCCCATGCAAATTGCTTCAACAAATTATCAATTACAACTAGGTACTCCAATAATTCTTAATGTATAATCATTAAGATTTTTGCATTTTTATCATTTTCGGTAAAAAAATACAAAGCGGACGACACTATCTTTTTACCATTACAAAATAAATTCATAGGTTATAGGAATAGAGGTTTGAACATAATGCATTAGCGTGATTTATATATTTGAAAAATTGAAGACATTAAGCATAATTACTAATATTCAAATTTTATTTGAAATTAAAAGCAGTTTATTGAATATCAAATGTTTTAAATTTCAAAATAAATGAATTATATGTAACGATTAGTGTTCTCTTGAGGGTTTCCTCAAATTTCATTAAAATTGCAGAAAATTTTCCTCATAAATATTATCGACTTCTAATATTAGTAATTGCATAAATAATGTAGCTCAATCCATTTAGGATAAGTTGTTTTGTTAAAAGATGAAAAAAAACGATTGAACCTAATTAGTAGTTGCTATCACCAATACTATGTCTTATTCTCGTTTATCAATGCATAATTATGAAGTTGTTTTAAAAATATTCATAATTCATATCACAGAAAACAGATAATTTAATATTCTATATAAACATTTAAGCAAATTAATTACAATAATGTAGATAATCTATCAGTGAATTATTATTATCAAAATAAATAAAACAAACTATTATTAGAAACATAACATAAAACATCGGACTACAAACGGAGTGAAGCGAAGTATCAATCAAACCAATAACCAATCCATTTTCTTGTCATTTCGTAGCCAAGAAAAATAGCAGCGTTTACAGGAAACGCTCTAACTGCAATTAATTGAGCTCCTCGGAAAAGTCCCGTCAGGCCGTCTTGCCTATATGATACTTTAAAACAATGAAAAGTGCCTTTGAACTCGTGTTTGGTATCGGCCTGAATTCTGGTTTTGACCACGTCAAAAGGAATCACAGGTAACCAAGCCACCACACCGGCGGTTCCACCAGCGATACAAGTTTGAAAAGCTGTTCTCGATTTGACGTCCTCTGAAAAGGCTTGAAGAATTTTTTCATAAACTATTACATAAGCGGCACATCCCGGAACGTCCCGCCAACACATGGCGACTAGTCCTTTGAATAGACCCCTGACTCCATCCGTTCTTATTATATCTTTTATTACAACTAAAGCCATCTTTGGCTTTTTTTTATCAGTCTGTTGCCTGATTTTGATCAAATCTACCGGGCAAGCAACAACTGTCTGCCAAAACCCGGCAAAAATCGAAGCAATACTCATATCAATCAGCAGTTGATCCTTGGATTTTCGATCTTCGCCAAGACGTTCCATTGCGCTACCATATAATCCAAAGAATACAGAATTGTTAAACCCTGTATTTAATAAAGGAAAGAAAAATCCGCGATAAAATCCTGGTATATGTTCTTTGCGGTAAAGCTTAATAGTGCTTCTTAAAAATGTTGACCTACTGGCTTGCATTCGCGCCTTGACTGTATCGAATGGCTGACCGACAAAAAGGCCGAATCCGCCAGCAACCGTGCCGGCGATAAATTCGGTCAAGTTGAAAAAATCTAAACCTGGAATGTCCATTGTAGAACAGGATGTTCGAAGCTATTTTTTCGTACATGGCTCGTAATTGATAAATGAACGATAACTTCTATGTTCAATTGCCGTGCATTGTTATTGCTATCTGTAATTTATTCACCAACGGCGTGTCGCACCCATGATTTGCTTGAATTCCATCAATATATCTTTGTTGCGCCCATGTAGTGCTTGACTGATGAAACACATCCGTCTGGTTATAATGCAATTACTGTGATGCAATTTCCTATATAAATAGATCGACTGTTGCTTTTCTTATTGAGAATTGAATTGAAATGCAGTTGAACTAATTGACAGAAAATTTTGAATTATTTTGTATTTAATTTGTCATTTTGACAAAACATTTGTCAAAAATAAAGTGTGTTTGATAATACTTTAGAACCGATTATCCCATAAATTCCTAGCAGAAAAACCAAAATGCGAACAAAATTTAAAGAGAAATTATGTGTACAATTAAAGTAATACTCCCAGTCAACAAGAAATAGTAGAAATATCATTTGTATATCAATTTTTCTGGACTAATTTCTTTACCGTACTTTATACCATTATACCATTGAATCTTAATAAATAATTATCTTCTATATATATAAAAATAAGTCGTGTTTTCCATCCTGACGAAATAACTCCAGAACGCACGAACCGATTTCGACAATTTTGCATTCGTTGGAAAGGTCTCGGGCTCCGCAAGGTTTATAGCTAAGAAAATAAAAGCACCGTAATTAAAAATTCGAGTAATAAAAATAATCAACAATTATTTTAAATAATTTCAAATAGATTATCTTCTTCTTCTATATATATAAAAATAAGTCGGGTTTTCTTTCCTGATCAAATTTTTCCTTTTCAAATATAAAACAAACAAAAAATTTCTTCATCTTTCTCACGAAACCATCTGGTGGCGAAACGGAGTTCGTCGGGTTTGCTAGTCTATATATAACATTCATTAGTTTTTTAATTATTAATAATTCGTATTTGTGTTCTAATTTTGATGAGATAATAAAGCTTTCACGGTTTATAACTAAGGAACAGATTCTGTCGCATAACAGAAACATTTTATGGCAAGGTCTTGCTACGCTCCAACTCCCATACATTATGCTACTGAATCATACTGAATACCGTCGAAATGTCATGTATTTGCTGTGCATTCAGGCATTTTACACATAAACTGCAACGCCACTCGTATGTTATGGAGCTGAGTCAGAAAGACCCTGTTATCTAAGATCATTTTTTGGACATTTGTGCGACTTCTAGGTTAGTTTTCCTATCTGACAACCTAAGAAATATGCCTGACTGCACAGTAACCACATGGCTTTTGTCAATATTTTGTATGAAAAGTTCTTCATAACACGGCCTTGCCATAACATTTTTCTGTTATGCGACAGAATCGGTCTCTTAGTCTTTAGAATAGCACACAATTCAATTTAATAGAAATGCGACAGAATTGATTCCTTAGTCTTTAGAATAACATCCAATTCAATTTAATAGAAATCCTGGAACATTCGTATCCTAATCATACACGGTTTATGGCAATAAGTTGTAACAATTGGTTTTTAATTGATGATCACATTAAAATATTAGTATTACAAAATTCTAATAATAAAAATATATCAAATATAGATAGGCTAACTATTGCACGGCTTTCTAAAGAACCACACATTTAAGAAGTATTATGAAAAGCTCACAGAACTTTCAAATTCTGATAGTTGTTCAAAGAAAAATATAATGATGTAATAAATAAAGTATTTCCTTAAAATTATTAAATTAATATTGTTGGAGTATTTTGTCTGTATTTAAATCACATTGTTTAATATGGATAAAAAATAATATAATAAGAATTCGGTCGTTTTAATTCGAAACAGAAGTCAGACGGTTTTCTTCATTTTAATGTGGTTCAGAAAATCGAATAACTCGCATGATTCAAACAAAAAATTCGCATTCAATAACAAATCGACTTAATAAATAGAAAATTCATATAAATAATAGCCATTATTTAAAATTTCAATATTCGGATGATTAGTTTCATTTTAATATGAATCAGAAATCGAATGACTCGCATGATTCAAATAACATTTGCATTCAATAACAAATCACTTAAAATATGCAACAAAAAGCAAATAACGACATAGGAAAAATTCTTATAAATATCAATATAAATTAAAATTTTGAATATTATTTCAAATTTCAACTTTTAATGATAAAACTGAAGTAGTATGTGACTCGAAACTAATACAATTTAATAAGACCAATTTTATTCTCATATTGTAACATCAAATAGTAAAAACATGCGTAATAGTATTTCGGTTCTATCAATATTCATAAAAAATAAACCATACAAATAACAAATTGATTTCTTATCAAGATCGGCAAAATTTACATGCATAATATACGAATTAATGGTATAACTAAGTTGACGTGATTGGATTATTTGATAAGAAATAAAGCATAAAAACATAACAAACGTATAATAAAAATATTCATATCGTTCGTTGATAAATTAAACAAACAAGCCATCTATTGTTTTAATACGCAAGTCCATTGTTTTATTCAAAAGCCAAAATGCACGTGACGAAATAAGAAATTGCTAAACTAATTGAAATTATAAAAGATTAGGCCATACATTATGAATATAATGAATACATTTATTTAATAGATACTACTCGTCTTTTAAATGCGATTTTTCAAAAATCATTATCTAGCTATTTATCATAAAACATGGTTAGGATGACTACATGTCATTTAAATTGGGATAACATGATCAAAGAGAACACAATATAAATTACTGATTTTAAATCAATATGTAACATACTTATAAAAAATTAATAGTTTTCTAACTTTTTAAACTATCTCAAAAAATCATACCATCAATCTCAGTGTCGCACATTTGACCTCTCAAAATATGCAATCTACTTTACCATGTTAAGTTTGTCTAAATCATTATCTTGAAGAAAAAAGTATAAAATTCTTACTTTCCAAATGAAGTCAATTAAATATTAACATATTTAGAAACTTATTGACAATTGCCATATAACTTCAGCATATAGATGACCAATAATTCAGTATATACAAGGTACGTCTGTATGCAGTAGGATTTTGTTGAAAGAAGTACCAAACCTGAGTGTTTAATTTAAGCAATTACCAGTTTTTATAGAACTTTAAAAAAATAAAATTTGGTGATAAACAATAATGAATAAAAAAAACAATTTACAGAAAAAAAATTACATTTTACGACCATTTAGTACTATATACAGTACTAAAGCATATTTTCTACAGCGGTAATATTCTGTATGAATGAAAAAACAATCACGATCATTAAATCCATGTTTTTGATTCAACATAATTGCATTTGCTTTTATATACGCATTTGCTCTTTATTTTGCTGGTATCACCAAGTCTCTATCATAAGGAATTGGATGTTTTTTGAATCATTCAAATCGGATGCACTGTTTTCTCAAAAACTTAATTTCCATTTCCAGCACTCTTTGCTTCATATCTCCGAAACGGCTGAACCAACTTTTGCCAAAAACTAATCAGCACGCCTCCTTATGAGTAGGAATTGAATATTTTAAATACATATACACACTATACACACATATACACATAAAAAAATCAAGTTAAGAATGATAACATTCTAGATCCTCCCCCCACAAAGTAATGCCTAAGGCGGTTTCCGTGGGGATCAGAGGCAAGGGCAAAGCGAAGGTTAGAGTCGGTATTATACCAGGGCGGTATTGAGTCCGACATACCCAGACAAAACACCAGTCTGGGGTGCATAAAAGCATTTCCTTCGCTATACCAAAAAAAAACACATACACATCCATTTTTTGTAAGGTAAGACAAAATGTTCAGAAAACTCTCAAACGTGAAGATATGCACAAATTTTCATGTATGATTTTTAATATAACTTACACTACGGAAAGTTAAAAAATTATTATTTAATTAATAAAGCTTATTTATATTGCATTATTCTAAATCATTATACACACACTTGTATACATATATGCATATTAAACATATGCATACTATCGCACATAGAGGCATGAAATTAGTTTAAAATTGATTGATTATAGATAGACTTTAAAAATTTCTACACTATCGATTAACGATACTTGATTACATATATGATTTCAAACAAAGTCAAAAAATACCAATAATTAACCAACGCACACATAATTCAACAAAAAAATACAAATTAAACTCTTGTTTACTTTATATTTACTACGACCGTGGCCGAGTTTGAAATTTAATTTTTGCTTTGTTTTAAATACGAATATTTTCATTAAAACAACAATGAGCAAAAATCAGGCCAACACTTTGTCATTTCATAACGCTGGATGAACAATGATTACAAAGAGGAAGTATGCAAATAGTTTAACAAATAAAATATAGACGTATGAAAAGTATGTAAATATAAATAAATTGAAAGATATGATGACAATAATTTGAATGAGACTTATATTTTCATTAAAGCGTTTATAGTATTATATCAAAGATTTCAAATGAAATCTATATATCAAACGCAATATTTTCATTGTCAGTAACTTCTAAATATTTCAACTTATATAATTAATTTTCAATAATGCGCCGCAATCAAGGTATACTAATTATAAGAAATAATAAATATTAAGAAATAATTAAATCAGGTATAAACTGTTATTATGAATTTTCAAGAAAGCATCCAAACATTATTTGATTTTATTTTTATACTGATAAATTTTATGGAATTGAACGAATTTAGATATATCTTAAAACTATGAGTTGTATTTATCTTCCCGTAGAGTAAATTATAGTTATCGCAAAAAAATCGAAAATATTTTTTTTTATATAACTTTACGAGTCAAAACATTTCTGAATATTTTGTTATACATTAAAAAAAAGATGTATATATGTGTGTGTGTGTGTTTATGTATGTGCGGATACAATTTTTCGTCGATGATTTCGAGAACACTGATTCCAGAAACATTCAATTCCTATTGATAAGAAGACGTGCTAATTAGTCTTTGGCCAAGGCAGGTCCAACCGTTTCAAAGATACGAAGCAAAACACAATTCAATAATTCAAAAGACTTTTTACTTGTGTTGACAAAATAAAACACTGATTAAATTTTTAAGAAGTCAGATGTAGAGATTTCATAGACTTAACATTTTGGCATACCTAATAATTAGAAAAAATAGATGTATGTGTGTGTGTGTGTATCGGGATACAAATTTTCGTCGACGATTTCGGGAACACGGTTCAACCAATTTCAATTATTCAAAAAACATTCGATTCCTATTGATAAGGAAACGTGCTGATTAATTTTTGGCAAAGGCAGGTCTAGCCGTTTCCAAAATACGATGCATAAAGTGCCAAAAACGGTAATACAATTTTTAAGAAAACGAAGCGTTCAATTTTAATAATTCAAGAATCATTTTACTTGTATTGACTTGATGAAGAACTGATTAAATTTTTGGGAAGGCAGTTTTAGCGATTTTGGAGATCTAGCAAAAAAAGTAAAAAAAGCCATTTGGCGGCCAAAATGATCATTAGACATATGAACATCAAATTCTCAAATATTTTATAGAGATTTTAATAATACCTACAATTTTTGGTTACATTTCTATGGGTTCCGTAACTCTCTATGCAGCTAAAGCAGTGCGATCGCTTTGAAAAAAAAGTTCAAAATTTCGAAAATATTTCAAAATAAAGAAAACATTTTTTTTCAAAAAGTCTTTTTCCAAAAAAGTCAATTTTTTCCAAAAATTTAAAATTTCTCAAGAATCTAATTTTTCAAAACTTAAAAAAAATATTCTTTTTCAAGAAAATATTTTTTAGTACGCGAAGTTCCAGCAATATGCTTTAAGGCACAATGCCATACATCACTAGTTTTAATTTTGAATTCACGTTTTCGCAAAACCTCTCTGCAATTTATATGACAGTTTCTGTGATTCTGTCCTATCTTATTATTCTCAGAATATCCAGGTGCAATACTACAAAAGCCGAGTTTTAAACATAACATTTCTTCGAACATCTGCCTTACAACCGCTACCGTTACATCAATGTATCTGTAAGAAACCTAATAAAAATACCAATTGGCACATCATATGATCACTGCGTTCCAGCTAAATTTAAAAAAATAAACTCGCAGTTTATTTATCCATCTCTGTCATGGTTTCAATCAATGCCGAATGGCCACGTACTTTAATATGTCTAATGTAATTACGAGGTTGCGGCTCTATACGCGAAATAAACAAAACGGCAGTTGCGCAAATACGTAAAACGTGCGAATTTTTAATGCGAAACGCAAAATGTGTGATACAAAGAATAAGAATCTTAACACTTGACATAAGGCACCATAGCCTAATAATAAAAACTAACAGAAATGAGATATTTGCGCTATTCTGTACTAACACAGTAACTAAATGTGATTTTGAGAACAGTCTATTTAAAATACCTGATAATTACAAAAAAAAAAAATTCAACTTCCCGTAGGGTAAGTTATAGTAATCGCAAAAAAATCGATATTCAAAATTTTTATATATTTTTACGTTTCAAAGGTTTTCGAACATTTTGGCATACCTTAGAAAAAATGGATGTGCCAAAAACGGTAAGTCAGTTTTTAAGAGTACGAAGCGTCCGATTTTAATAATTCAAAAAACTTTTCACTTATATTGACAAAATGAAGAACTGATTAAGTTTTTGGGAAGGCAGGTCCAGCGGTTATGGACTCTCAATAAAAATAAGTTAAATAACGCCATTTGGCGGTCAAAAATATTTATTAGACATATGTATATCAAATTATCAGATATTTTCTAGAGAATTTAATAATGTGTACAAATTTTGTGTAAATTTTTTTGGGTTCCGGCAATTTGCCTTAAGGCACGATGTCATGCACCCCACTAGTTTTATGTCTTTTTCATGTGCAATCTGATGATGACTGAAATTAAGAATTTGTTAATTCCCGAATGTTTTCGTCAAAAAATCCGATTCGCTAAATTTATGATTACTCGATGTTTCTAATCATTCTGCAGCGATTGACACCCAATTTCGAAAAAGAATATGTAGATGTGTAAACGGCCGGGCCGTTTCTTCGTAATTAAATATTGAAAACAAACTTGGATAATTTTAACGAAATATTTTATGATGATTGAGATCATGGTCATACTAAACATACGATAAGCGATTTAATTTTGAAAATTCATCAAAGTTTCCTGAAATATGATAGCCCAAATTTGTGTCAAAAGGCGCTTTTGTAATGTGATGAATCAAAATTCCAATTTCGTCGATAAATTTAAATTTTGAGCTCTTGGATTAAACTCGTTAAGGTTTGTGAGAAGATCGGCCAAGCCATTTCTTTGGAATCAGCAAAATAGTGCTTTTGTAATTTTAATGAATAAACAGTTAAAAATTTGATCTAAATAGTTAAATCTCATATTCGGTTGATTATGCTAAATGCCTATTATATCAAGTTGAATTTGTTTTGTTGGATTGTTAAGTAGGTAGGATCAAAGGAAATGATTGTTCAATAAGTTAATTAATCAATGTTAATCGATGTAATATTATATTATATTATATTATATTATATTATATATATTTTATATATTATATTATATTATATTATATATATATATATATATATATATATATGTATGTATATTCATGCTATATAACACCTTTATTAATCAGATACATTTATGATACGATTGTAATTAGGCAATTTCTGACGTAATCTTGTGCTATTTTACCATCATTTCTTAAAACAAATATTTTTATAAAAAAATATTCAAATACACTAATGTAATGCAATGTCAATATCAAGATAATTATATTCTAAATATTAAACTGGATATTTTGACAAATTATCATTAATATTTTAAGTTTCAACTATGATTTATGGCCTTGTAAAATGTATGACGAAAATTCCTACGTAGCATTTAGTACAATTATAAGTAAGCAAGATTGGAAGTTGTGTTAAAAGTATTCAAATAATCTAATAAAATTCAATATCAACATCCTGTTAATCATATTCATACTATTGAACTGGATATACAAATATTTTTAAAAATTATCAATGCTTTATTAACTTCTCTATGGTAAGTTATTATAATCGTCCAAAAATAAAAATTGAAATTTTTTGCATATTTTCACGATTTGAAGATTTCTGAACTTTTTGGCATGCCTGATTAATTTTTGGCATAAGTCGGTCCAGCCATTTTGGAGTTACGGAGCAAAGTATGCAGAAAATAAAAATCGAGTTTTTAAGAGAACAGAGCATCCGATTCGAATGATTCAAAGAACATTCAATTCGTAATGATGGGGATAAGTGGTTTTTGTCAAAGGCAGGTCCAGCCGTTTCGCAGATACGGAGTAAAATGTGCAACAAATGGCAGTTTTTTAGAGAAATAAGCATCCGAAGAAGCATTTGAATGATTCAAATACTTTCTGCTTATATTGGCGAAGCGATTGCATTTGGGAAAAGAAATATAAATTATTGTTTTGTTTTAATATCAAAAATGATTCAGATTTTCAAAATTTTAACTCGGTACGGGAATTGCAATTTTCCTCAAAGCACGATGCCATACACCACTAGTTTTTTTTATTTTCGACGATGATTTGTGGCCTTGTAAAATGTAAGGTGGATATTCCTAGATAACTCAATGTTATTATTATAATTATCCATGTGTCTGAAATATTTTCTGTTTTTATAATCGCTTGGAACAAAATAAAAATGAAAGAAGTCTATTTCAATGTAATTAGTTCTTTTTTTGACGACTTTATAAACATAAACAAGCACTTAGAGGTTGTGGGGCCTAGACAATATAATGGTCATGGTTTAAATACTGGTCAAGGTTACCGACAAACAAAGTATGTTACATATATAAAATCATTAATGATAAAATTTAAGTAATACATATATAGAAAATAGCATTTTGACCATTGCACGAAATATTTAAAAACTGTGAAAAACATTTGAAAAATGCAAAAAATATTTAAATTGATACATTAGAAGCGAAATATGTTGAGGACCTGGTAAGTAATATAAAACGTTGTTCAGTAGTTATAATAGTTTAAAAGTTAGTGCTTTTTTAATTACATACTCATTTACTTATGCTAGTTCAAGACAAGTTAATTGCTTGCAGTATAACTCTACTATCCCGTTGATAGTAATTATTAGTCATGTTCTGTTTGTCCATGTATTTACGTAGAAAGTGGTAACGAAGAAAATAAATATAGACACATGTACTTGTGTTTTTTTAAAAAAGTAATTGCGATGCAACAATAACATGGGTTCATTATGCTTGAAATGATAATAAGCGTGTGATAAATTTAAAACATTCACTTACGAATTTACATATGCAGACGCTTGTAGAATGTGTACTAGAATTTCAATGCAATTCAACGAAGTTGCACTTCGATGTATTATTATTCTCAGGCATGATTTTTTATTATCATTTGTATGCCATCAACAACATTTCAAACATTCTTTAAAAATATATTGAGCAACATGACGATGAGAAAAAAATTAATATGAAAACCATATAAAGATTTCGCGTTTTTGAAATCCACTTGAACATTTATTGCATACAATTAAATAATAATCTCGCGCAAAGCAAATACCGATAAAAAAATGATGTAATTTAAATGGCAAATATAATTTTTATTCAATTGTATTGAGCTCTGAAGTAAGGTTTTTGGCCTTGCAATCACCAGGTTCTAAGTTAAATTCACCCTGATAAAAAGCAGTAGCTGTATCAATTTTCATTTCAAAATATATCGATATAAATTTTGAAAGAAAATAGTCTTATGGAGCATAGCTGCGTATAAATTCGAAATTTATTCAATTGAGCAAATCATAGAGAGCAAATAAATTCTAGTCTCTCATTATTAAGCATAACACTGGTACTTCATGTTAGATTATTTTAATTTAATTTTTCATTATTTAAAATATCTAAAATTGCATCGTGAGGGCCATAGTGCATGAGTTCATCTATAATTTCCCATCGTGTATCAGATCGTCGTTTTAAAGTTAAATTTAAAACATATTGTCCAAGATTAGTAAAGTATGCAAAGAAATTATATATTTTTTGAATGGTATTGAAAAAACTGAATTATATATTGTATAATTCTGAGCTTGATGTCAATATATGTATTAAAAAAGTCTAATAATCGGGAATTTAAAACTATGCTTACCGAACATATTAATACTTTAAAGCACAATATAGACTTTTTTCCCAAATATGCTACATTTTGAAGAAAATTCATACAAAAGAGGAATTTGTGATTAATCTTACTTAACCATTCATAATGATAGGATAATTAATAAAAGGAATGAACTCAACATGCTGTGCGACACAAATATCCTTTATTTAGATAGTATTTGCAAATTTCTTACAATAAAAATGGATATACTCACAACTAACTAGTTCCATATATGTTACAATCCTGGTAAAAATATATTTTTTTAATCTTTTCTTTATTATGTCTCCAACTATAGTGTACAGATCACACATATATTTCACACTTACTCTTGTAAAGTATTGTTATAATTACTCTAGTTTAATGTTTAAATTAGTGTTTAGTGTAGTGCACTACCGTATCCTTCATTCCACGGATTATTGTATTTCCATTTTTAACACTTAAGATTAGCAAATTTTTACTAAAAATTACTTTTCAATCTCAATTGTTTTAGTTTTTAAATTTGACTAAAATTAAAACTATAGCCAAAACGTATGGGTTTTAAAAAAAATTATTAAAAAAATGTTTTTTTTTATTGTTTTGCCCTATTATTAAACTTTGTTAATTTATATATATATATATATATATATATATATGTGTGTGTGTATGAGTAAATATACAAATAGCAAAGAGAACAAAACCTTGGGTTACCTTCTACTATCGAATAACATCACAAGAGCTCATACAACACATGAGCATAGTTTTAATTGCTGTACAAAATGAATAAATAATTAATTAAATAAATAGTTCTTTGCTCTGTTATATCATTATATTGAACAAATCTTATATCGGTAATAACAAAATTTCAATAGATAATATAAGTCATCTTTGGAAATAACCAATGTGCATTTCTAGTTTACTGTTTGAATAGTTACAGTTATACCACGCTCACCGCACATAATCGAATCTATAAATTTACCGTATTGTTTCAAAGCTAATTAACTAATCATTACAAACCAACGAAAACGTTACAAATAGTAATATATTAGTAAAAAACTTTAAAACTAAGTTTTGCCGTATTTTGATTCATCTTCCACGGCTTAGTTGTTAGAACATTAACCTTCCAACCAAAAGGTTCCAGTTTTGATACCCGCCTCGGATAGTCTGATGTCAAGTAGTAGTGACATTGGTTTTTACTTTAAAATATAGTTAGCAATATGTTTCCAAGTAAAAATAGCCCGTCCTCAGCAATAGTGCGCCCAATTAAAAGTCTTGAGTATTACAAAATTCTAGCAATAATTTATATAAAATAGCGATAAGCGAACCATTGGGATGCTTTCTAATAAGCATCCTAGTTAAGCAGCATTATCACAACAGTTCTAGTAGTTGTCCAAACAAATAAGTAAAACGGCTTTCCAAGGTTCCCGACGTTCTTGTTTCTATGTAATTAATTTTAGATCATTATTTCAAAAGAGTAAAAAAAAATTGCAAAATAATATTGTTCTTCAAAATTTTACTGAATCATTAGAAATTAAACATCAGTATAAAGTAGTAACATTGTATACTTATATGATTGTGAATTGGATGTAACTGGCGGCTCCATGATTTTTGAGACCAATAAAATAATAAAAAAATATTAAGTCAATTTTTAATTGTATCACCATTTAATAAGTTTACGCATTCATGTCTGATTAGTGTCTTGTCTAGAAAGTTCATTGGTCTCTGCACGCACAGGAAGATATTCTGGTTTCACTGCATGCACAAGAGCAATAAATATAGTATGGAATGAAAGACACGAAATTACACCTCGCACAGCAAGTTGAAAATTCTTCAAATACTCGGAAGAAAATGGCAAACCTCGACTTCAATAAGACAGAATACAGACAAACTTGATATACTAGATTGGTAGAATTAATAGATACAGCTACCTGATATGTAATCGATATCCCCATATAATGTTATATATGTATATATATATATATATATATATATATATATATATATATATATATATATATACTATACATATGAGATGTGCGTCAAAATTCTATCTTCATATGAAGGTTTTTATATAGGCTATTTTTACAGCAACTTAAAACTGCGGTCTATTTTAAAATACCAACGTGAAATTGAGCAATGAAAATTGTGTGCAAAAACCAAAAACTGATTCTCTCGACAAACTTCAAACTTCTGTAATCACATATATCTTACAATCTACGATTCCATAATTATAAGATGAGACTCTATATAGATTATATTTGCATCATTCGGTTTCAAATTATGGTAGATACCAATCTTCAAATATAACCTATAATAGTTTATTTGGGGAGCGTCCATTAATCACGTGATCGATTTTTAGAGGATTTTTGGACCCCTCTCTCCTCGGTAATAAGTGTGGTATTCAAAATTATCTCCCCTGTCCCATCAAACATAATGTGTATTTTTTATAAGCCCCAGAAAAAAATATAATTATTTTTATTTTTATTTTTTGAAAATGTTTGAATTTTTTTGAAAAAATTCAGATAAAAATAAATACACGTGATATCTTACCATACACCTCTCCCACATTATATTTCGTAATTTTTTGTCAAGCCTACTCTCCCCCTAAAAACCTCATGTGATTAATGGACGCCCCCTTGAATAAACAATTTTTTTTCATTTTTTTAATTTTATTTTCATTCTGCAATCTATAAAAATAATTACATTTATCAGAGAATGCTGACAAGTTGTTTACAATTGATTATCTACAAATTAGTAGAGTTAATATAAAAAAAACTAAAGACAAATACGGAGAAAAAAAATAATTATAATAATATTGGATAAACAATATTAACCTTACATCATTTATAATTTAAATTTAATATATGTATATACATCTGATTTTGATAGCTACATCTTATTATAAATTATCTGTTAAACCATTTAAATCGATAATTCGTTTTATATTGAGCAAATATGTTGAAATCGTAAAATCCATTTAAAAATAAACAAAAAACCACTTGGAAACAGCTCATAAAGTGTATGTGATGTAAATATATTAGATGTATTGCTTTTCCAAAATTAATCTAAGAAGGAGGTGTCCATTAATCTCGTGATCGATTTTTCGAGGATTTTTGGACCTCCCTCCCCCTTGGTGATACGTGTGGTAATCAAAATTGCCCCCCCCTCTGCCCCAACACACATTACGTGTATTTATAGATACGAGAAAAAATTATAAAATTTTTGATATTTTTTGAAAATGTTTGATTTTTTTTAATTCAGGTAAAAATAAACACATGTGATATCTTACCATACACCTCCCCCCACATTATATTTCGTAATTTTTTGTCAAACCCACCCTCCCCCTAAAAACCTCATGTGATTAATGGACGCTCTTCTTGAATAAACAATGTTAACCTTACATTATTTGTAATTTAAATTTAATATATGTATATAGATATATCTGCTTTGATATTGATAGAGATTGAAAGATCTTATTTTAAATCGTCATCTGGATCTGTTAAACCATTTAAATCGATAATTCGTTTTAGATTGAGCAAATATTTTTAAACCGTTAAATCCATTTAAAAATAAACAAAAAAAACACTAGAAGACAGCTCAAAAAGTGTATGTGATGTAATTATACTCGGTGTATTGCATTTCCAAATAAATCTAATAATCGTAAATAAAAGATTAGGTTTTTAATAGATATAAAAATATCGAAATAAATAATGGCTTTTTCAACGACTTCTCAACAAATGAATCTAATATTTCTCAGTAAGTAACTACAATTAGGTAGCATGATTTGTACAGTATTTGATTTTAATCATTTTGCACAATATAATATGAAAAACGATATTTTAATGATTAAATGATTTATGTGATATTGGTGTTTCACAAAAAAGATGACAACTGTGCATATGGGGATTGTGGAGTTAAATTATTTACCAACAACAAGTAAGCTCGCTGACTTTTATAACAATATAGTAAACTGTTGTAAAAGAGTTTAATCTATTCATACACGCATATTATCATAAAGTTACAAAGTTCTTTATCAGAAAACAAAGACCTTTAGTTGGTGAATAAAACACAAAAAAATGTCATTGTCCCATAAGTATAAGTGAGTTATATTTTCATTAAAGATATCACCTTTGTTAAAAAGGATTAAAAATATCAGAATAATCAATATCAATAACTTATCATCACAGACTTTTTAGATACTCAAACAATATGTGTTATCAGCTGTTCACGTCATAGGCACGCTTGAACTTTGGCCATGCTTATCAGATACGCTAAATGGCTGACATAAATATCTAAATAAATCAACAAAATGTTAAATATGTTACTATATGGTAAAAATATACATTTTTACCTTCGTTTAATTTTTAATTTCTAAACTAATTTTTTATAAATTTCCTTTCGTTGCAAATGTGTAAGTAAAATGAATAGTAAAATACCGCGTAGAGTTATATTTTGGTAAACGTGTACGGACATCGAAAACAGGCCTAAAACGTGAATTAAGCCTTAAGGGGTTAGGGGTACTTAGGGAAAAAATGACAATTTGCAGATTTTTTTTTTATTATTAAATGGCACTGGCGGTCACTAAATTTTTGCAAAAATAAAAGTCCTTCGATCAGGCCCAAGTTTATTATGTATTCTAAAAGCTGTATAAATTTCATTAAACACTACCGAGCGGTTTTAGAGTTACAGTTGTCACCAGTTCAAAAAAACATAGTTTTGAGAAAAACGCGTTTAAAGGTTCACATTGGATTTACGTACAGAAATACAAATTATTGAATTACTTAAACCGAGTCATCTATTTCTGGGCCATATAATAGTTCATCAGTCAATGTGGAAGTTTCCAAAATTTCCATTTGCTGTTGCCTGGCGTCCTGAGTGTTCTCGTTGGCGCGTTGACCTGCCACTATCAAAGGTGCAGCATCCAATTTTTCAGCATGGGAATTATACCCACAATTAAGTCCCAGTGTATCCATAATCAATAATAATGATTATTTATTAGTAGAAATAGTATTCGCTGGTTTTGTGCATATTTTTCACACTAGTTGGTTGAAACTGTCAACTTTTTTCTGATTATGGATTCAATCTTGAACTAGATATCTTGAAAGTAAACTATCATTGCTGAGATCGTCGTAAATCCGTTTAATAGCTTCTAAAACATCAGGAGGTAAGAGAGAAGAATCTTGAGCGCTGGTAAGAGTCCAATAACTCAAAAAGTAATCATCGGATCAACTTGATCAAATTTTCAGAGAATATTTTCAAGATATGTATTACACTTCACGAAAATGCAAAAAAAAAAAAACAAAAATCGATTTTTCAAAAATTTAATTTCAAACCCCTTAATATCAATAGGGGCATTTTACGTGTGTGTTTGAACAATAGTCCTCACATTGTTCGAACCGTCTCTTCTAATTGAAGACATATCATAATAAATGTTAACTTAATTTATTATGCAAATTAAAATAGCACTATTACTTTTTATGTTTTAGATTCAAATATGCTAATTGCCACATATAGATTTTTTCATTCTTTTTACCACACTATTATATGTTATAACACAAATAACGTGTACTTATAAAGGGGCGTCTATTGGCCACGTGATCGGTTTTTTAAGGATTTTTGACCCCCCTCTCCTCCTCGGTGATACGTGGTAATATTCAAAATTACCTCCCTCCCCTACCAAACATCACGTGCATTTTTAGTTACGAGAAAAAATTGTGAAATTTTTTATTTTTCTTGAAAATGATTAGATTTAAAAAAAAAATCCGGTAAAAAATTAATACACGTGATATCTCCCACGTAATACTTTTTCAAACCCGCCCTCCCCCTAAAAACCTCACGTGATTCATGCAATCTGAATTATTATTTAAGGCATTTATTTAGTAAAAGTTTTATTAGTTCTTATAGACTATCTGCTATTTGTAGGTAATCCAACGCTTGTAGTTTTCTAATTGTGATTAAATTTCACAAACTTTAAAGTTTGTATATTTGAACTTCAGTATTAACCTACAATTAACCTACTCAGCCCGCCAGAGGTATTTACACTTCGAAATATATTTATTATCTACATTTTCAAGTGAAAATGAATATCACTGATGCTTGAGGTTGCAGGCAACGCAGAACTTGAACTATGAAACGTGGTTTGCAAGGCCGAGGTATATATATGTACAAAATAGAATAAATTTAATTTATTTATGAACGAAAAAACCAATGTTATATACATATATGATGTATTATTCAATCTCATCATAAAATCATAACCATAAGGGGGCGTCCATTAATCACGTGAGCAAGTTTTTAAGGATTTTTAGACCCCCCCTCCCTCTTGGTGATATTTGGTGATATTCAAAATTACCCCCCCTCCCCCACCAAACATCACGTGTATTTTTAGTTACGTGAAAAAACTGTAAAATTTTTGATTTTTTTTGAAAATGTTTGAACTTTTTTATAAAAAATAGTTTACAAAAATACACGTGATATCTTGCTATACCCCTCCCTCCCCCACGTGATATTTCGTGATTTTTTGACAACCCCCCCCTCCCCCTAAAAACCTCACGTGATTAATGGACGCCCCCTAACATCATGTTTACAATTTATTTTAAGCGGGTTGTCGCGGTTCAGTGAAATAATTTTTGGCCATGCGACCATAGGGTTTTGGGTTCAATACTTACTTCAGCCTGATATCAAGCTGTTCTGATATACGTTTTCACTTCAAAGTATAATCTAAATATGTTTCCAAGTGAAAATAGTAGACATTGCTACAAAAAAATAAAATCATATCATAAGTATTAAATAAATTCTAATGAGCAAAATGATCAACCATTGGGTTGTATTCTAAAAAGCGACGATGTTAACAAGTATATTTATCATAGCAGCTCATAAACGTGTTAAGTTTTGCAGCTAAAAAAATAAGAGAGAAAGGAAATCTTTAAAGTTATAATCGAATAACTCTTCTCGTGTATAATAGCAATTAAATATAACGGTGGCTTATCGATGGAATTATAGAAATTGAAAAAAAATATGGATCAAGCATGCGTGAATTGTTTGTTTGTTTGAAACGATTTATTTATTCAACAATGTGATACATAAGAGTGAGTGAGGAAAAGCTTTGTTTAAGAATAAGATAAGCCAAATGGATTCAGTAATTGATATGTATTTTATCTTTCAACACGAAGCATCCAATACAATCACAAGATGTATAAATTCAAACGACAGTATTATTTGACTGAATATTTCATTATCATTGACTTTCTTTTGAATATTTTACTTAATTTGCGAATCTAAACCAGTTATTGTTTGCACGACAATTAATGCCATAATTTAATTATAATACTTTTAATACATCTATGCCATCAGCTCATATATATTTGTCGTGGCAACTTGACTTCCACTGAATGTATCAGCATCAGAAATTAAGCTGCTTATAATAATACACTCAAAGCCTTAAAAATGCTGAACGCCGCCTATTGCAGTACTCTCTAATTGCATTAATTAGTATTAATGTGATTAAATTAGTGAATTTTTCTTAACCAAGAGTTCAAAAGTTGAAAAACGTTTGACGTCCCACTTTCTTGAAAGTGTTAAGTGGGTTATGACGCATCAATAACATTCTTGTTCTAATGATTGTCAGGAGTTGATTACATAGAACCGGACGTTTACAGATATTATACAAAACAAACTTATACGAATATTTATAAAGAAATAAAATTAAAGACATTTTTAAAATATGTTTGAATGACAAAAAGATGTAGGGGAGACTGGGTACGGTTGTGCCTATACTGGTTTGGAGATAGGGTTCGAAGGGAGAAATATGAAGTATGTTTGTTTGAACAAGTTTCCATTATTGCATTGAGTCAGCGCCCTACATTAACATGATCTGTAGACCGAATTGCTTTTAAAGAGTGAGTTTTTCCGTTAAAATTATTTAAATAATAACTGTAAATTTTGTTTATAGATAGATTACTCTGTTATTTTGCTATAACTTGAACATTAATATAGTAAATTACCAGCAATTAGTTTTTGTTTTATGTGACATGTATATATTGTGGTCCTTTTTGGGTCAAATAATAAATTAATAATAAGTTAATATTTATTAACTAATAAATAGGGCTTGCCCGTAGGTAAGCGGTTAAGAGCGACGGGACTTGTTTTCAGAGGTCCCGGGTTCGATACCCACTTCGAGCAGCCTGTTGTCAGGCAGCAGGGACAACGATTTTCACTTGGAAATATAGATAGCAATATGTTTCCAAGTAAAAATAGCCCTTGCCCGGCATTGCTGCACCAATAAAAAAGTCAGCCCTATTAGATTAATTCTAATAACAAAATCATCAAATATGGATAGATCAGCCAATGGGTTACCATCTAATAAACTAATAAATAAAATACGGAAGAGTAAAAAAAAGAAAATTCAATACAAGAAAACAGGAGATTTCTTGTTTACAAATTATGTTTTGTTATATATCATTATATTATATTTCTAAGCTTTGTTTAAATAATTACATTGTGTTGTATTGCATATTTCTGACAATAAAAGACGTTGTAAAGCATTTTGACGCTCATATCTATTTTTTTATGCCTGTCACAACCGTCCTGGGGGTGTCTTTTGTCTTGTTTGATTTTATGACTAATTCATCGTATTTAAGGACTGAATTCCAGTATTTCCTCGTAGACAAATGTTCAAGTTACCATTTAATTGACTTTTTACTGCGTTATTTCTATTTTAAAGTCTATTTTAAAATTCGATGCATGTTTCAATTCAAAGTTTGGATGTAAACAATTTGTAAATTGTAACAAATTATTTGAACAGTTTAAACAGCATCTGTTTTGAAGCTAACAAACGTAAACAAATCGAAAGAAATAATATAAACAAATTATAATATCAAACCAAAATAAATAAAAAATGTTCACCTAAAACTGATAATATATTTGTTTTATTACTATTAAAGAACATTACTAGAAAAGGATAGTGAATGTGACGTGAAAATTTATTTAAGAGCGAGATAAAAACTATATTAAAAACATTTCATCAATTATTTTCGTTTGTATGTAATAAAATACAAAATATACAATAAATTAATAAACAATTAATTTAGGTATTAAGCGTGTAAACATTCATTAAACGATTATGTAAACAAAAATAAGAAACAAATAGCTGTCATTCGTAAACGTCAAATTATATTTTTAATTTAGAAATTTTGCCATAATATTGTTATTATAATTATAACGATGAGATTTAATTTGGTTTTACACAATTGAATATATTGAAGAATAATAAATCGTTTATAGGTAGAAAATAAATCGTTTATAGGTAGAAAATTATAACAAAAAAATACGAATATGTGTAGTCAAATAAAATCTATTACTTACAATCTGCTCTCTGACATTGTTGTGAAAAATTTGTTCTCTTATATCGGCATCATCTTCCATTTTTGTGTATTCCCCAAATTACTTCTCTTCTGTATGCATATAACATGAACACCAGGGCCAGTTTTAAAATAAAAATGCATTTTTAGTTTCTTCAATAAAACATTTTAACACACACACAATATAAATCTCACTTATTCATATCACAGACATTAATTTTCATTTTGTTTGTACAATTGGCAATAGACATAACTCCATGACGGAGCACAAGCGACTGATTAAATTGATCTGTTTTGCACAAGCAGCATGGGGAAGACGTAAATTATACTTGTATTGTGTACGTTCTATGCATCGATTGCGGTTAGTGTTGGTTTGTGTCTACACAAGCCAAGCGAACGCAACGAACGTCAGATGCTACCACATAGTAGTTGTATATTCGCAAGACCGGGATGAGAGACTCATCAATACGCATTGCCAACATAACATTAATATGGTAACTGGCCATAGAGAGCTTTACAAAGATGGAAGAACAAACGGAAGCAGTTTTGGAAAATTTATACTGTGTAAAGTTCATATTGTTTATATAATTGTATTGAAACCAAGACAATATAAAAATATAATTTATTCATAAATAATAATAATAACAATTATCTCATAAAAAAGCTTTACAACTTTAATTTTCATGACGGGCAAGCTCTCCTCTAGCGGATTTTAAGTGAAACTTGACGACCAACAAATATGGCGGATGACACATTTATGAGTTGAATTTGCTGTCAACCATGGCCGGTAATCTCCGAACAAATGAAGATTACCGTGTTTTGAAATGGATTGGTATTTGAATAGTTCGAAGGATGGCGCTACGATTTCCAATTTCATTGATTCAACAAGCAGCTGGCTTGTTGATCTACATTGATTTGATCGGCCATCTTCTATAAGTTGTCAAGTTGTCATCGCGTATTGTAGTTGAGATTTTCCGTGATTGTTTATATATAATTATGTTTTGACTACTTATTGGGTGCATTCGACTTGGACGCTTACGCGCTGTGAGCGCGCTTTCATCGTTCGACTTGGCGCTGTAAGTGTCACATAAGTACGCTCGTAGCACCATCGTAGGATGCTCGTAGCACATATTTTGCGCTCACATACGCTCACGCCACAGAGGTAGGGCAGCGTGAGCGTGAGCGTCAGTTGTTTTTACTATCTGTCATTTCATTTGTTTATTAATTGTCAAATTCTTTATAATTCCGCAAAAATGGCAAGCTGTAGATCACAATTATTTTTTAATATTAATATTGATATTAATTAATTTTAAATTTAATTAATTTTAAATAATTTTAAATTTCAATTTTAATATTACTATTAATTAAGCATAAGCTGATCAAATTTCATTTATTTATTAATTGTTAAATTCTATATAATCCCGCAAAAATGCCAAGTTGTATATCACATTTATTTTTTAATATTAATATTAATATTAAATAATTTTAAATTTTAATTTTAATATTACTATTAATTAAGCATAAGCTAACCAAATTTCATTTATTCATTAATTGTTACATTTTTTATAATCCCGCAAAAATGCCAAGTTGTATATCATATTTATTTTTTAATATTAATATTAATATTAATATTAATTAATTTTAAATTTAATTAATTTTAAATAATTTAAAATTTCAATTTTAATATTAATATGAATTAAGCATAAGCAAACCAAATTTCATTTATTAATTGTTAATTGTTAAATTGTTTATAATCCCGCTGAATGATCCAGAAAGTAATAAAATTTACACAATTACCGTTACCGCCAGTTGCCGCCATTTTGATGCTTATTGACGCTCACAGTTTCCAAAACGAACGGAATTTAGTTATCGATTCTGAGCGCTTATCGGCCAAGTCGAACGCTAAAAATTCGTGCTTATAAGCGTGAGCGCTCACAGCGCGTAAGCGTCCAAGTCGAACGCACCCATTGGGTGAATATGAATACTTTTTTCATTTATTATTAAGTTAAAATGATAAAGTGTTGTGTGCCAAATTGTTATAACCCCAAATATAATAAAAAAAATGCATGTCTTTCCGGCATCTAATTATCAGGTATGTATATAATGATGTATTATGCATATAATGAATATGTATCATCACAATACTATTAAAATGTTATATATATATATATATATATATATATTTGTGTGTAAAAATTTGTGTGTAAAAAGATGCTTTCAATTTGGATGCAGAGGGCGAATAATCTTTTAATGGATGACCTAACTCTTCGGTTTGTGGCACAAATCAACGATAATTTGAAATCGAAACCAAATAGAAGTGTCTCCTTTACGGCAATAACAAAATAGTTTTCAAGTCACTGGAGAATGCTCTGATACAGAACCAGAAGAACAATCTGCAACTCTAAGGACAAGGACAAGTAATTATAACTCTAAATACTTCAATAACATTTGCAAAAAAATATTAATAAATGAATCTTATGTTCTTAGGAGATGGAAGCCTAAACACCTTGAAAAAGATTTTTGCAGCACCTCTAAGATTGTGAAGTGCAGGTTAAAAGTCACCAATTCTGACACCAGTTTTCCGAAAAGGTATTTTTTCATACTAATTGCAGCAAAAATATTTAATATGATAATTACAATATCTTCAATTGATATGATACAACAATATATTCAATAGAAGTCCTTGATGGTAGCTGCAAATTGCCGCAGAATGCAATGATAAGGCGTAGGAGTGCCTTAACACCCAGAAGATGTATGATACATCAAATTTTGTTTCGGGATTAAAATGCAATGCAATAATTTAAAGGATAAATTCCAACAGAGTATACAATGTTCTGAGAAGTTTTCAAATATTCCGGAAACTTAAAATGTAAGGGCAAGAATTTTGATAATGTCTCAATTAAGAGAGCATACTCAAAGACCAGACAGTTTATAAAGCGCAAGGGTTTAGTTATAGTTTTAACTAAACCTCCTTGCAATAAAAACTGGATTAAAACGATAGATAGATTTGAGCTACAATTGGTATAAATTAATAGTAGTTCAGGGTTTTGGTTACTTACGTTTAAAAAAACCCTTATACAGAAACTATTCAATGATTTCGTCAAATATAACTTTATTAATGATTGATTAGATAGCAAAATAACTATTAAATGGAGAGATAACAAACAAGAATGTCTCGTAAATAAATTTTAATCCTAGGAATTTAGTTTTATCTCAATTTGGATATCAATATATATATATTTTGTTTTTAGGATTATTTTGTTTGGAAAGTATTCATTCTTTTTTAAGAATGTGCTGTTCTTTTTATCCTTTTAAATTATTGCATTACTTGTCATTCTTCTAAATTTGTCATTCCATCATCAATACTCCTGTGCTTTTTACTTCTTAGTTTTTAAGTTTTTAATATATTATTATTAGTCATTAAGTAATTAATATGAATAAGTTATTTCTAGAATATTAATAGAATAAGTACTTTAAAAATATGTCTGTAATATACTTTAATTAATAGTAGTCAGTTATTTCTGTTTAGTTTATAATTCTTCAAAAATATGTCTGTGATATATTTGAAAATATATTTTGTATTTCGTATGTTTTGTTCTTATTTCAAATAATAATTTTTTTCAGATTTTTGGGCTGTATTGATTTTATGTACAAATGTAGAAGATGTGTAGAAGTAATACCAGGGGTTAATTTACATACTGTATGTACATGTGCTGCCATGTAGTGATCTATTCGTAAATTAAAATGAGTGTAACGTCAAATGGCCCGAGATAGCGATCTATTTATGCTTATTTATCTATGGATGACACATTTATAAGTTGAATTTGCTTTCAACTAATATTTTTTTGATGCAAAACGTGCATTTTTAGGTTAGACATTTGCTGTAATTCATATTTCCCATATTTCTTACATATTCTCATCATTCATCTTTTATGATTTTAAGGCAGTGTGTATCGTGTGTATAGTCTTTGGATATGTGATATGAATATAAACGATAAAATGCAAAGTATATAAGTATATATATATTTCAAATCTACATTTTTTTATATAAAAATTTATCTATTACATATCTAAAGACTTTGTTTTTTTTACAGTTCAATCACATATCCAAAGACTATACACATTTTCTTCTACCGTATATATTCAAATAGGTAAATTTCACAATTTGAATTTCTATTTGAATTTCGCGCTTTAAATTGAACAAGTGGCACATGTTGCTAACTTTAATTGCTTCGATTGTCAAAGAATTTTTCGTGAATTAACATGTCCTCGCGTTAATTAAGACTTTTCAATTAAATCTTTGATTAGTTTTAATTAATTTATGCATCAAAACGTGTAATTAATTTAGTAGATCAATTTGATATAATAAATTTATCGTGAAACGTTAATTAAAAGGCAAAAAATGGGTATGTTTGGAAGTGCCTAGATGTATCTTGAATAGTTGATAAGTATCTCTTTCAGGGTCTCCATTTTAAATCAGTTTTATAATTAAACAATGTATTTACAGTGCCAATGTATCCTTTAATTATATACTTGAGTAGTACTTTGTATAGTATACTACCTTGAATAGTTTGATAAGTATCTCTTTCAGGATCTCCATTTTGAATCAATTTTATAATTAAACAATGTATTTACAGTGCCAATGTATCCTTTAATTATATACATGCAATTATCAATAGTATAATTTATATATGTGCTTTTGTAGGTTACATTTGAGTACTTCCAACACATATCTGTTATTATCGAATTCTAAATTCACGAAAGTCTCTAATATAAGTCGTGTGTCGTGTATTGTGTAAAGACTTTACTCGGACAATTGCAACAGGTCAAATATACTTATAAAAGAGTAAAGTAATGTAGTGTTCTAAAGTAGTGATTTTGTGTCGACTACTTGAGATGCTCCAGAGGTGGTTTGAGTAATGACTTATTGTTTTGGGAGCTGCTGCAGAGGATATCTAACAATGTAAGTGTAAAGCATGTTTTATACATAGAGAGTCAAAGAATATTTTTCTGGATTTATATACAGATATTTATCGTACTATATCTGTTGCACCTATAGTGTTTTAAAAATTCAATATTTAACTTATATATGTATATTGATTGTTTCTTTTCCGAACAGTAACACTAATAATAAAAAACAATTTGTTTTTTGAAGATGTTTAATAACAACGTTTCGGAACTAGATACGTTCCATCATCAGATTTATTCTGTCAAAGACTATGTTTTTTTAACTATTAAACATTAATTAATGTTAATTTAACTATTAATTAATTAATGTTAATTTAACTTCTAACATTAATTAATGATGGTTATTACATATTATTCAGAAAAATTATGAAGAAATGGATTATGTACTAGTCTGAAGAGTAAAGAAAAGTATCTAAAAAAGGTTTAGCGGTACCGTTTACCTGTAATAATTTATATATCCATATCAGTAATTTTTTATCAAAAGCACTCGTTTTTTGGAGAATATTTGTAAATTTTGAATTTAAAGCAGTCAAATGATTTTGAAAATCTTTACTTCAACACAATATTGGTTGTCATCTTTAGTGAAACTATAATTTCAATAAAAACAAGTAAAAAGATATTACTTATAATTTGTTTGCTGAAAGGAGTTTACAATTATTGACCGAGTTTGTGTTACATGTTACCTTTTATGTTTGTAACAATAATATTTCTTATTAATTATGTATTTAATGCTTGTTTTTCATATTAAATGAAATTAATAAATGAAAATTATTTTAAAGGTGCCTTGAGAACTTGTCACTTTGTTATTCAATATCATTTATAAAGCAGTCTGTATATATTTTAGTGGAATATTTTCTGGCTCGTGCATTATTAATATAATTATATACATATATCTGCTGAAAATATTGTTTATATCATAATATTTGAGTCAATATCATTTTTTACATAATATACTTATATAATCTATTTTTTGTTTTTTCAACAACAACTATTATGCGTATAAAAGATTTTAAATTAATTTGGCAGACATATGTGTAAAAGACTTAAGTTCTTATTTAATTTGTTATGGGGAAAACATGTTGATTCAGTCTTTTTTTATTTATTGATACAAGTGCCTTTTATACATGTTTTAAATCAATATTAAACAATAAAGTTTGTACTTCTCGTATGTATCAAAGATATTGAAAGTTACATTATTATTATTCCATAAATAGTCAATCTGAATTTTTTTTGTTCTATAATAACACTATGAGCTTACTTTGTGTTGAATTCAGAATTTTTATATAGTAAATTTCTGTTACTAAATTATTAGTTAACCAATACAGCTTTTTGTATGCATCGATTACTTATTTGTTGAAGGGGTCCTAGCACTTCACCTTAGGTAACACCTAAATTGATGGTATTTTGTTACAAATTACAAATTTACTTTGTTGCTTTTCTATTACACCTCTTGTTTATTATTCCACGGAAACAATTTTTAAATTACATTTTCAGTATCAAGAATCATGTGTTTTCCCTGTAGCGATATTGACAGCATGTACATTCTTATTTATGGATAACACAATTGCTGGTTTTGATCAAAATATTTCCAATACTCAATATGACTTACCAAATTGTTAAATAATGCAGGTTTTAAAAGTTTTTCATTATAATTTTATTTTAAATTTATTCAATTATATTGCTGCATAGCTAAATGATAGATTTTTATTCTTTTATTGATAAAAACAATTTTGATCAAGACATGCAATCAAAGTTTCGAAGAGTTGACTTGAATGATTAGACAAAACATAATTTTGTTAACAAGTTTATTATTCGATTCAAATTGTAAAAATTATTTAACTCAATTTCTAAAGGATAGCAATCAGCTTTAAACAGTTTTGAAGTTTTTAATGACCCAGTTTTTAAACATTTTTGTTTATTTCATTTTACAAGTTTTATTGAATTTCTTTTATGGCTTTTTCCAATAATTTGTTTATTATTCAAGTCAACCACACTTGTTTTGGTCTCGATTAATTGCAAAGGTTTCACATGTTTTATCAAGTCTTATAAATAATTTTGATTCGATTAATATCATTTCATTTCATCGATTAATTAAATAATTCTCTCAAAGAATTTTTTTTTTTCAAGTCCAAATTTTCTGATTATAATTCTTTCGAATAATTTTTTTTTTTTTTTTTCTAAGTCCTTTCAGATTTTTTTTTTTCTAAGTCCAAATTTTCTGATTATAATTCTTTCGAATATTTTTTTTTTTTCGAAGTCCTTTCAGATATTTTTTTTTCTAAGTCCAAATTTTCTGAAACCTTTTCAATTAAGACAGACGAGTTATTTATGCATGCTGTATTATCCCAAAGCCAACATTCGAATGAATGAGGCTCACATTGAATATTTCACAACGAGAAAATTTTATTGGGGCAAAGTTAAAAATTTTAACTAAGTCCCAGTAATTTTTTCTCGTTGTGAAAATTTCAACGTGGACTTCATTTCATTCGAGTGTTGGTTTTGGGAATTGGTGTGAGGGAACACTAAAAAACATAAAAAAGTTTCAACGCTGAACAGAAAAGAGAAAAATTGATCTGGGACTTAGGGGGTTTTTTTTTAGGTCCTCCACCTCCCCTTCTCCCTCCTCCTCCTTCTTTTTCCCTTGTTTTCGCTTTTTTTCACATTTTTTTTCCTTTTTTGGTGGTGTTTTTTTCGCATGTTGTCGTTTTTGGGTAGATTTTCGGGTTCGGCATGGATCTTCCGCAACTTGTCCTTCTGCGTGTGACCTGTCGCATCATGAACCTCAGGTTGACCACCACTTCGTGTGTTCGTTTCAGGACCCACCGCGCCTGCCAACAGCCAGTCACCAGCACTGCTCCATTTTTTCTGCTTCAGAGTTCGTCCTCGTTGCCTTCAGTTGGACTCGATCCGTCTTACCTTGTGCCTCCAGAGTGATTTCACCGAGTATGCGGTCTCTTAAACCACTCGGCTATCTGAGTTATTGATGATAAAAGTTATTTTTATTCCTATATTGTATTAATATTGAATTTTAATAAAGAATATGTATCATACACATCTCTCTTATTCATCATCTGCCTCTACCCCTCTCTTTCCCCAGTTATTTCCTCCCTCTATTTTCGTCATCTCTCTCTTTACGTATTTCTCTTACAGTCAAGTGCGAAACTTGAGTTTTTTGTTTTTCAGAAATATACTAAGTGTCAAGGTCGAAATGCGACACCTGAATTTAATATTTTGAACTAATATTTGATATTTATGAAAAACTATACATTTAATTTTTGATGCCTCTTCGGGATTTGAACCGAGAAACAATGAGCAACCGTAGTGGTAACTTAACGATCTCGGCCAATTAGTTATAGAGAACTCTACGCTATTTGTAAAAATATAAATTCTTATTTTGATAATGAAAGATATAAGTTTCCTAAAAACATGTAACTTCGTGTGAGCAAGTGGCCGAGGTCGTAAGGATACGGTTTAGGCCTTAATAGCGATTCGAGGTTCGTCAGATCGAACCCTTAATTTATCTGAAAAAAATATGAATTCAATAATTTTTCTTACGGTGTAAATGAATAAGATATATAGATAAATAATTAAATTTATTGAATGTCAGTATTACAAAAATCGATATATATATATATATATATATATATATATGCATATATATACAGTATATATATATATATAAATATAAATGTATGTGTGTGTGTGTATATATATATATATATATATATATATAAATATATATAAAAGATAAGAAATAGTAGGAGAATAATTTTCAATAAATTCATATTTACGCCTGGTTAGCAGTAACCCAAACCTACTTTGGTGTAATTTATAAATTTTACAACTTTTACTAATTTTCCCATACAAAATCGGTTTTTCAGGGGCAGCCAAAATTGGCCAAAATCGTGACATTCAAATGCAATTTTAAGGCCCTTAATGAATGAAATTAATAATTTTAATGAATGCATTGTGTAGAATAAAGTACAAGCTTTATACCAAAGCAAAAAAATTACAAATTTATCATCGTCTTCATAGTTAAAATTAGCTTCAAAGTTGGCAATTTTTCAAACT
This sequence comes from Ctenocephalides felis, assembly GCF_003426905.1. Lineage (NCBI taxonomy): Eukaryota > Metazoa > Arthropoda > Insecta > Siphonaptera > Pulicidae > Ctenocephalides > Ctenocephalides felis. The sequence goes on from NW_020537646.1 coordinate 35,409,115, forward strand.
TCAAGTTGGTCGTAGGGGTGGGAGGATTTTTTTTCCCAAAAACTGATTTTATATTCGGAATCAGCGCCTCGAAAACCATCAGAATCGGTCAAAACATTTCAAAAATTGCGAAAAAAATGTTTATTTCATTAGTAAAATTTTGATTTTGCAACCAAAATTTTTCATTTTTTGCAGGGTGTATGTGGATTTGTCCAAAAACGGATAGCATTTTTGAAATCAGTGTTTTAAAAACTTTTGGAATCAGTCAAAATATTTCAAAAATTGCGAAAACAAATCCATTTTTTTGATAAAATTCCGATGTTGCAACTAAAGATTTCGTTGTTTTGCAATGTAAAGTTGTTTTGAAAGGTCATCAAACAGGATAATTTCGTCCTTTTCATCAAAAAGACTTTGTCCAATTAGTTTTTAATTACATTTTCCCTTTATTGTAACGAAGACCCAGGTTGTAAAGTTCCTATTGAGGCTTTCTTAGAAGTCATAAGCACCTGTAATAAAAATAAAAATTTATTCCAAGACCATACATCTAAAATAGTATTTAATGTTTCTTAATACTAGTCTAGTGACTAGATATGTGTAAGTACTGCCTAATAATAGATCATTTATATTAATCTAATAACTTGAGTCTATAAATAGTAGTGTAAAAAACGTGAATAGCAGTCTATGGTTTTAATATGGTTTATGATTTATAAATCTAAATTTTATCTATTTTTCACTAATATGAATAAGTAATAATTTCCAAGTAATTTGACAAAATGTAAAAAAATGTTCTAACTCCACATATTGATACTTATCCGCATTCAAAATTTTGATATCCAAGTGTATAGAACAATGTAAAGTAAATTCTAACTAGTGGTGTATGGCATCGTGCCTTAATCTAAATTGCTGGAACGTACCGTAACGAAATGTTCGAGGGATATTAAATGTTTTCAAATAGATTATTATAAATACTGTAACATTGTATAATATTTATAAGAATTGTATAAACTGAATCACAAAGTCCGTTTTTTTCCAAAAGCAATTGTTTTGTCAGCACAAGCAGAAAGTTTTTTAAATCATTCAATTCGGATGCTTATCCCAAAAACTGCAATTTTTTGTATATTTAGCCCTGTATCTTCGAAATGGCTAGGCCTGCTTTTGCCAAAAACTAATAGCCATTTCTCCCAATCATTACTAATTGAATGTTCTGCACTCTTTGCTCTTTATCTCCGTATCGGCTGGACCTGCCTTTGCCAAAAACAGCATATCTCTCTATCAATTGGATTCGAATGTTTTTTGAACCGTTCAAATCGGTTGATCCATTTGCCAGAAAACGAGAACGAAAAAAAACACACACACATCCATTTTTTCTGAGGTGTGCCAAAATGTACAAAAATCTTCAAAACGTCGGAAAATGCAAAAATTTTCATTTTCGATTTTCGACCCATTACTATAACTACCCTACGGGAAGTTAATAAATTTTATTTAGTTTATACTAAAATAAACAAATAAAAGTGTCCGAAACTAAATTTCCAAGATATTTGACAAAATGTAAAAAATGTCCCAAACACTCATATTGCTAATTACTAAAAATTAATCAAAATATGCAAAAGAACTTCAAATTTAGTTAAATGCGTTTAAAAAAACATAAATAAAACATTCCATAGTAGACTATAGTATATGGTTTTAATAATTTTAATATAAAATTTATAAATCATATAGATAATAACTGTACTGTTAGCTCGCTAAGAATGACATTTTAAAGTATCAAATGTTAAAAAACATTATAGGTAATTTAATTTTGTGCAAACTTCCTAAATATTTCAGTAACATTAGACAAACAAATAATTTTTATTTGATCAATTAAATTTAATTAATGGCCCTTATGATTCAAATGAGCAAAAGAGCATATATATTTTTTGCCCCATTTATGATAAATATTGAGAATAACAACTTATATTAAATATTCTTAACATAAAAATTATTATACCAATATTTGTTTTCAGAAAAAATATTCAAAAACTTATTTCCTTGTTACCTCTTTTGAAATATTTCTGATTTTGAATAGTTTTAAAAAAGTAAGAAAAATTGTACTAAATCTGAGCTATTCCACTTAATTATTAAACATTTATTTAATTAATTAACAATTTTAAAACACATTTGAAAATAAACCTGTCACAACAGACATTTTTAACCTGAAAACAGCCGTCGTCAATTTTGACGTTTGATGTTTGACGTTTTATGTTTGACGTTTGACATTTCTAACCTCAAACAATATAATTCAATTTTGACGTTTAAAGCAACAAATGTATGTATTAAAAATTGTTTTGGACTTATTTCAAAATCACAACTTATTTTTATACAAATATTTGTTTAGAATTATGCCTAACACTTTGCCTTAAAATAAAAATAATTATTTTGTACTTACCTAAATCACAAAAAACACACTTTTACTTTAAATCTATTTAAATTTATGATATGGATAATTATTATTACAATTCATTACAATTATACAAGAAACTTGTTCAACCAAGTCTCAGACAACACAGACTGTTGGTTTATTTTAAAAATAGTTACAACCGAAATTAAACATAGAGCATAGAACATATATTTATATAGACTGGTAACATAGCTTTTAGTATAAACATACAGCAGTTAAGTTTAGTTTAGTTTAGTTTTCTTTTTATTTCTATAATCTTGATTGTTTTTATCAATTACATAAAGTTTTATTACGTATTTATTTATTATTAATTAATTTTATAAAGATTAATAGAATTATAATAAGAATTTTAATTTATGGAGGAATAATTGCATAGATAAAACAAGGGTAACTTATATTCTTTTCATAAAAAACTGCTGTAAACGTTCTGGTGGGAAGGTATCATGTTATAACTTGCTTATTCAATGCTGTAAATTTATTTTTTGCAAACTGTTCAGTTGAAATCTTTCATTTTGACTTATGGCACCGGAGAAACCTTTGGCTAAAACATGACAGTCGATGAAAATTATTCTCAAGTCAAGCAAGGTGCCCATTCATTTAGTACATTGCCAAATAACCGAAGTAAATTTGAAATCAAACTTTAGTCAGATTTGGTTGCAATCACGGCTTGAGCCATATATAAAGATGTGACTGAAAAACGAGTGTCAAGAAAAGAATTTCTTTTGCAACTGGCAGAAGACTTAAGTGGTATCTACGAAAATAAAGCCAAGAGTACTTCGACTTTATCTAATATAAAAAATATTGAAAACAGTGTAAATTGCCAGGTACAAGTATCATGCATCAGAAACGGAAGCAATGGCATTTGTAGCAAATGCAAAAAAATGTATTTCAAAAATTAAATATGTTTGAAAAAAGTGATTGGAAAATGGTTTATTTGTTATAAAAATTTATCACTTTAAAAAGCCTGCATTTTCAGTGATTGAGTCAAATTGACTGAATCAGGCAAAATAGATATACAATCAACCTCCGTTATTCTAGTGTAAACTATTAACTTTATTTGTTTATATAATGATATAATGAATGGGTATATATATATATATATATATATTCTAGATATAATTTGAATATTTACTTAATTATTTAAATCAATTCAACAGCCAATCGAACGTCGAGTTATCAAAAATAATAAATATAGACAATTATTCAGGCTTCATTTTGCTAAAATAATACCAAAAAAAAATTAGTTATATAATAATGAATAATGCATATCAATCAATATATTATTATTATTTATCAATAATAAATAATGTATATAAATCAGTTATATAAATATATTCAAATTTAACATATATTTTCAAAAGTGCACAAATCGCATTTGTAGTAAATATTACATTTGAAACTAATTATTCAGTATCAAATTGAAATATGATCAAAGAAAATTAACTGATGAGCTTGAGGCGACATTTCAATGAGCTCTACGTCTCAGTCCAATAGCCGGCAAATTTTTTTGTGTTTTTTGACTTGCTTTGCGTAACCTAAAACTTGGTGCAACCCTCTTGGCAGATCTATTTCGTTTAGCAATATTTCTATACATTGTTGGTACAGTAACCTGCTTGCTACTTTCTATTATCTGCGACTGGATTCTTTTTGATAATTTATTGTTAACCGACTCTACAGGCTGTTGAGGCTGTTCGTGAGTTTTGTTCAGCAATGCGTCATAGCTTCTTCCAGGGAATGGACTTATGTCAATATTTTGAAAACTTAATGTCGAGTTTATGCATGTAATAGTTTGCATTTGAAGTATTGTAATAATAAAAAAATAATATATTCCATGCATTTTTCAAATATATTTCGTTTGTTTCGATGCAAAAATCAAACGTTATTCTTCTTCATTTGCAACTACAACTACAATTAGAAATATTATTGCAATTTTATTTATATATATTTTGCCGATAATAGAGCATCAATGGAGATTTTAATTAATAAGATTAGTAAGTAAATTGCAATTAGTAATTAATAAGATTACTAATTAATAAGATTAGTAAGTAAATTTGGTACCTCTGGATTGGAAATGAGGTTTGACAATCAAAAGCTTGACAACTGTCAGTTTTTGTCTGTTAGTAAATTGTTTGGTACCTCTGGATTAGAAATATGGTTTGACAATCAAAAGCTTGTCAGCTGTCAGTTTTTGACATTTCAAATGGCGCCAAATAAAAATGAACCGATACAAATAAATAAATTCACTTAAATAATGAGAGAGTTTCTCTTAACAAAATATTAATGTACATCGTTAATATGATATGGCATCATATGATAACTTTATTTTGTGACAAAAATAATGTAAACCTTTAGAGCATAGTAGTTTTATCTCTATATGTCTGTTTATCGTTTTTTGAATAATTTTTGAAAATGATGGCAGAAAACAATGTCGAAGAAGAAGTATTACCGACAACAGAAAAGTCAAAATCTATTCAAGCTATAAATAAACAAATTGTTCATCAAATATGTTCCGGTCAAGTTGTATTAAATCTAGGAACAGCTGTTAAAGAACTAGTTGAAAATGCCTTGGATGCTGGGGCAACCTGTGTGGAAATAAAGTTAAAAGAACATGGCAAAGAATCTATAGAAGTTTGTGACAATGGTACATTTCGATTGCTTTATATGTGACAATTCTCCTATTTATATTATGAAACAATTATGCTACATGATCAGTGCAATAAATATTTCTAAATCATTTAATTTATCTACATATTATATACCAGTTCGAATTTATAATCTTATTTTTCAATATGCTACTCTTAAATATATCTAGAATAAAAAATATATACTTTAAATATCATCTTATTGCAAATTAATTACTTTTTAAATTCTTTTTTATTTGTAGGAACTGGTGTGGAAGAAGAAAATTTTCAAGCATTAACTTTAAAACATCATACATCAAAGCTCCGAGATTATAGTGATTTAATAGGTGTTAGTACATTTGGTTTCAGAGGAGAAGCTTTAAGTTCGCTATGTGCTCTTTCTAAAGTAACTATTACAACACGCCACAAAAATGATGAATTAGGTACCAAAATTGAATTTGACCACAATGGTTTGATCATAAAGAAAACACCCTGCTCTAGGCAAGTTGGAACAACGGTTCTATTAGTCAACATATTTTATACATTACCTGTTCGCCAGAAAGAGTTTCATAAAAATATTAAAAGAGAGTTTAATAAAATGACCCAACTTTTGTATGCTTATTGTTTAATCTCCACTCATGCAAAAATTATGTGCACAAATCAGAACAAAGGTTATGGTAGAACAATTATTGTATCAACACAAGCAAATAGTACACTCAGGGATAATATAGTAAATATTTTTGGGTCTCAGCAGAATCAAAATTTATTAGAAATTAAACCATTGAATACTTATATAGCAGAATCAGCTGATGTTATGGATATAGAAAATGGAAAATGCCAAAAATCTCCCTTTCAAATTGAAGGTGTAATCTCTAGTTGTGCCCATGGTGCTGGCAGATCAGCACCAGATCGGCAGTTTTATTATATTAATTCAAGGCCATGTGAGCCTACAAAAATAATGAAAGTTGTAAATGAAGTTTATAAGCAATTTAATGGAAATCAGAATCCATTTGTGTTTTTAAATATTAAAATGGAGAACCAAGATGTTGATGTGAATGTTACACCAGACAAACGTCAGATATTTTTAAATCATGAAAAAGTACTCACCACGCTTCTGAAACAAGCTTTAATGAAACTGTTTGAAAATATTCCTGGCACTATGAAATTGCAAAATAAATCATTGGATGCAAGCAATTTCAATCAATCAACTTTCACCAAAAATGCTTTGCATAACTTAGGAAAGCCTAATGAAACAGGTAAATGTGAAAACTCAAGTTTAAAAAGAAAAATGAGTTTTTTAGAACGATTTGCTAATGATACAAAACAAATTAAATTATCTTCAGAAAATGACAATAGTACTATAATTAATACCGCAATTACTGATATTAAAACTCCCAATTTAAGTTCAGATTCTGAGGATGAAGCTAAGGGTTCTCCCACACCAAATTTTAAGCCCATGGATAAAATAGCAGAAGAAACAACTGATTATGAAGATAAGAGCAATATACAAGATTTTAAAGTATCACTGAAAAATAATCCTATTTTCATGCCTAAGAATATTAATGTTTTTCATGAGAAGGATGAAATTGATGAAGGGTCATATAACGAAAAAAAATTTAATGTTACATCAAAAATTAATCCAATTGATGTGTCAAAGGAAACCAATGAAAGCAAGGAGAAATCCTTGATTGAAAAAGTAAAAAATGAACCCAAATTGAATCTTGTTTTTAATCCCAAAATTATAAATGAGTTTTCAGAGGATGATTTAAATAAAGCACAAGATTTTAAAGATAGTGATGCTGAATACTCTCTAGATCAAGATGAGAGTTCATGTGAGTTAAATATTGAAGAAAAAAGTAACACGTCTGATGAATCAATACAGTGTAAGAACAAAACTAAAGTCTCACAAGTTAAGAAAGACAATGATCTTGCATATAACAAGAACAGGCCAAAAGTTGAAATGAAATGCTCATTAGAAGATATTAAGCAAAGAATGCAGATGCAGGAAAAATCTAAAGAAGTACAAGAATCAAAACTAAATCGAATCAAATTTAGGTCAGAGATCACACCATCTTCTAATGAATCTGCTGAGAAAGAACTTGAGCGTGAAATATCAAAAGAAATGTTTTCAAAAATGACAATTATTGGCCAATTCAATTTGGGTTTCATCATAGTCCAATTAGAAGATGATTTATTTATAATAGATCAGCATGCATCTGATGAAAAGTACAACTTTGAAAACCTTGAGAAAACTACAACATTGGTAAACCAAAAATTAGTTGTTCCCCAAACATTAGAGTTGACTGCAATGAATGAAAGTATTTTATTAGACAACTTAGAGGTCTTTGAAAGAAATGGTTTTAAATTTGAAATAGATAAAGATGCTGTAACAACTAAAAGGGTAAAATTATCTGCAATACCAATGAGTAAGAATTTTGAGTTTGGCAAAGAAGACATTGATGAATTGTTATTTATGCTACAAGATAGTTCCGGCGATAATTCTACATGTAGACCAAGTCGTGTTAGAAGTATGTTAGCTTCTAGAGCATGTCGAAAATCTGTTATGGTTGGGTCCCCAATGACAAGAGCTGATATGAGAAAACTTGTTGATAATATGGGAACAATGGAACAACCTTGGAATTGTCCCCACGGTAGACCCACAATGCGCCATTTAGTTAATTTGTTTTTATTAAAGAAGGGTTCAGAACAATAAATATTTTTATAAAATGTTTTATACAAAGTATGCTTTAAAATTGTTAATAAAATATTGTTTTATGAATTGTTTGAATACAATTTGTAGTAACTATCAATCAAATGTTTTGGAGTCAGATAAAACTTTGGAATTGCATTATCAATAGAAACAGTGAAAAAGTACATAATTGTTCAAGAGATTTCAAATTAATAACTTAATGTAATGTATATGTATAATGTAAGATAAGATTAAACTATATATATATATATATATATATATATATATATATATAGGTATAAGTATATAGATTGCAGAACATGTTAATTATATATTAAATAGAAGTGTTTACAATCAATCGATTTTGTTTCAAATTATAGCCACTAATGAAATAAATCTCATGAAATAATAGCACCAATTAAAAAGGAATCAATATTATTGATTAGGTAAATTATAATATTGACACAGTATTCATAGCAATATTTGTATTCAAATTATACCCGAACATCCACAACAAAAATACTTACAAATTACTTTGAAATATAGATTTAGCATATAGTATCATAATTCATAAAAGACTTCACAAATATTCTACAAATAGACATAAGTTTTTACTCCATATCCAGTTTTTCATTTTTTAGCAATTGCTTTTTAATTTTATGCAAAAGTTCCTTTTTCACAGTATCGGGAACCATTGATCTGGCTTTTGGTGTTACTTCATTTACTAACATATCTACAGTGATATTTGTATCTGCTTTTTCTTTAACGATTTGGCGACAAAGTAATTTCACTTGATCTCGCCAACCACATTCTATAAGTCGCAACTGCAAAAGTTCCTTAAATCTGTAAGTGATATAAAATAAAACCCATTAATTTCGTTCGTTGAATTTAAAATAAATAACCGGGTAAATGGAGATGATATTATTCAATTGAAATTACTTTGTCTTAATAGTGAGAACGTCATGTAAACATAATATAGCACAAATTGAATAGATATTTATTTGTTGTATAAAGTCACTAAATTTATAGTATTCTACAAAAAAAAAAGATGCAAATTTCGTTTTAACTGCTCAAAAGATAATATTTATAAAAAGGTAAAACCAATCAAATTAGCAATGAATAGTATTTTAATAAATAGAAATAAAAATACAATTAATATACTAATTGATAGAATCCGAATTGATTCTATGCGAAAATTTCCTCGCAAAATCATGTTACAGATGTAATTATTATTTCTATTTCTATTTCTATTTACCTTTCTTTGTCACCTGTTAAAATTAAATGTTGATTTGCAATTGTTCCTATACTCATATTTGTTGTATTTTTTATTAATAATTTTAAAACTACTTTGTTTATGAGTTTATTTTTATCAATCACTAGTCACTTGACGTTTAAAAGCATTTGAGGTTATAATATTATAAATAGCAGATGTTTCAAGCAACTTCAAGTGGAAGGTTCAATTGTGAAAAAATCATTTCGAAGTGAAGTTGGCGGCGCTCAACGACGATGCTAAAATGGAACAAGGCCGGCCAACTGTGAAAAAATTATAAACTTAAATAAAAACGGATGCGGTGTATGCGTATGGATCGTGCCTTAAGGCAAATTGCTGGAACTTCCCGTGACAAAAACTAAATTAATATAATAATTAATTAAAAAAAACTTCGCAAAACTTAAAAAAAAAATGAAAAATTTTGACTTTTTTGAAAAATTAGATTTTTTAGATTTTTTGTATTTTGACTTTTCTTGAAAATTTTGAACATTTTTTTAAGCAATTGCGCTGCATAGCTTATTTATTTAGACTTGGATTTGCCAAAAACTAATCAGCACGTCTCCTTATCAGTAGTGATCGAATGATTTTGAATTATTCAAATCGGTTGATTCGCGTTCGTAAAATCGTCTACGAAAACTTGTATCATGTAAATGTTCAAAAACCTCTGAAACGTAAAGATATATCAAATTTTCATTTTCAATTTTTTTGCGATTACTATAATATAACTTACCCTACGGGAAGTTAATTATAAACAAATTGTTTCTAATAGTTTATTTGCTTGGTACGGTCTTTTTATTTGTTATTATTATTTGAATCAGCACAATTCTGAGTATTCCATAAAAGGTTCTGATAAAATTGCAGCTTTATATAAGTAAACACCCAAATGTTTTCTTTTCTCTTTGTGGTGTTGACATTTTTATATGCTTTTAATTGTAATGTTGCTCCAATACTTGCAATTCAAAATATACTTAGGTTTATATTTTCTAGTAAAAATGGATATTACCACTGCTTGATACTAGGTTGTACTTAAACTCGAAACCTTGTTGATTGGAAGGCCGAAGCTTTCACCCATTTATCATTCCATTGCTTCGGTCTCGTAAGATCTGAACCATGGATATATATTGATTGATTCAAATTTGACAAAATTCAACACATTTTACCAAATTTTGAATTCAACACATTAAATATTATATTACGTATTATGTATAGGTATTATCTATACTTTTCACAGTGATTAAATAGTACCTAATATTTTTTTCGAGAAACCTTAATACGTATAAGATTACACAAATATTCAAAAACTGTTTCAGTTTTAATAATATATCACTTATTTAAATAGTTATCAAGGTTTAGAAGTTGTAAGCACATGTTTTATATAAATAATTTATTTATAATATAAATTCAACTTTCAACTGTAATTTGAAACGTTGGTTAATCACTAACATTGTATATTATATCATTAATATAATAATTTGGTTCTTTTCTACTATTTTTTTTTAATAATTCAAAAGCAATTGCAAACCGCTTTCTAAGAAGTTTACCGGATTTAGTAATAATCCGGTAAAAACGGCAATAGATATAGATTCAGGAATAAACTATTACGCATTTCCATATTAATATTTGCAAGTATAATAATGAGCATTAAACCGTTGTATGAGTTTAACATTATGCAACATAAATATTTATAAAAAAATATTAAATTTCCACAGTATTTTCAATGCCCTTTTAACTAAGTACCGAAATCAATTTAAATCTGATAATGAAACAAATCTATATGAATACATATGTTTTTTTATTTAAAAATAATTTTAAATAATACGTATATTAATTACATTTTTTCTATAAGTAATATAGCCATATCCAAAGATTAAATAGATTATAAATATTCTTCAAAACTGGGTTTCTCATCTAATTTTTTGATATATAATCATATTTAAACATCACTAACCTTAAGAAACATTTTCTAATTCAAAATAATAATATTTAATTTAATTTGATATGTATCAATTTTACTCACTAATATTAAGAATAGATATTACAACAATTTTATATTTACATTAGAGATTCCCAAAGATATTATATATGAATATCATGAACAGGATCAAATATTTTGAATAGTAGATATTTCAATATCTGAATTTAAAACATTTACAAGTATTGTCAAAAATAGAAGGCTCTAAATTGCAATATATTGCAAAATATAAGAATTGTCGAAAAACCTAAATAAATCCTGAACAAAAGGCAAGATTAGCATGCAATTGGTATTTGCTAACAATTCCATTTAACGAATTTTAATTCAGAGCTATGATTTTATAAAAAACAATTAGGGTAAAAAAGTATTATAAAATAATCCTGTGACAGATTAATATATATATATATATATATATATATATATATATATAATATCGATATAAATAGACACACATATAAAACACAACCATATAGTAAACTTATGAATATAAAATAATATAATTTTTAATTTTTATGCTACTTAGTTTAATTTATTTTACAAACGTGTTTCAGCGTGAATAGGGAACTAAAATGTAAATTAAAACTTTTTCCAATTTATTTTAAATTTATTTTGAAGAATATTTGTCAGTATTTTATGGTAACGCTTCAACTCAATGCTTTTAACTATGGCTGTAACCCTTTAGTCCATTTATATACAAATAAATACTACTGATTGTAGTAAAATATTGCACTAACTATTAGATGAGAAATATTGCACGCCATTAAAAGCAAAAATAGTAATCTTTGGTAATTCGGCAAGAGTATTTTATCTCTTCAATAAATTCACATAATTTAAAACTTTTGATTACAAAACAACATTTGCATAAAATTAAATCTAGCGAAATAAATTTATATGCCAGGGCTATAAGTATTAAAACTTTTATGCAATTCAACAACCGAAATGCCCAAACCGATTTCAGCTTTTAATTATTTATTGTCACAATTTAATTATTATAGTAAAATTACAAAATTTTGTATATTTCAACATTATTGTTATATCACATATGATGATTATTAAGTATGCTAAAATATTTATTCAAAAAATGTAAAAAAATTATATAAAAATACAATATGCTATCCTATGTTTTAAAAAAATTTGAGTATATATCCAACACACTCTTAAATTAAAATAAATTGCTCAAATCTATATTATATTTACACATTGTAACTTTAGGCACATTAATTACTTGTTAAGGCAATTTGGAATAACACGAATCTTCTTAGGTCTAAAGAAAATTCAACATTCACATTTAGTTAGTTAATTTAAACAATTTTATTCAAACTATTGTGAATATTATATGTTTAACCTTATTTAGACCTATTCGTGCAACATCTCGGTAAATATTTTTTTTTATTTCAATATTTGTTAGTTGCTTATACATTTACTTCTATCCAATTACTATTTCGGTCGAATTAGGTAACTAGCCTCGGACAGACCTTGATGGGTCTGAATTAACTTCTAAAACTAAATTTAAAATTTATTTAAAAATATCGAGATTAAAATTTGGCAAGACGTGTGAATTATCCTAGCCCAATCTAATATAATGAATTATTATTATTATTAAATATATGTCACATTTCAATATTGTCTTACTAGCATTATTAATCCTAATGTTTTGAGAAACCAGCTCACGTACAACCAAACTAAATTTTACTTATTATCTAGTATGTCTAAATATAATATATATGATAATATGATTTTGGTTCTTTTATGATTTTAACTAATTTTCAATGCAGGAATTCTAATTGATCATTTAATGAGGTAATTTTATATTAGAAATTCTTTACCTGAAAGCCTTTATTAAATAAAAAAATCATCATATAACTTTCTTTAAACGTTAGCAACAAATTAAAATTTTATGGAATGGCAATTAATTCGAATTATATATTAAATGCGGGTTATAAATATAATTATCATTGCTGATGATAGAAAAATTAAATCTACAAATATTATGTGACCATTAAAAAAAGTGTGAAAAAATAAATATGCGTTATCTAATATTTTAAAATATAAATTCACATATTGTATGTATAGAATAAATTGCACATATTTTCGTCTGTTATTCAAGTTGAATTATTGATAGTAAAATTTAGCATTGCAACTTTTTGTTGTTTCTTGAATTATTGGTAAAAAATATTTTCTTTATGAAATATATAGCTAAAAATTCACTTAATAGACTACCAAATATTATCCCATAGTATCGTGTATCCAAGTTTACCGAAAAGTAACTCCTAAAATATTACTTCTTTCTAATTTTATGAGAGTATTTGTATTTATTTAAGTCAAAAAAATCAAATTGTAGTTATTAGATTTATAATTTTACGATTACAATAATAATATAAGTAAAAATATTAATTGTTTACGAAGATAAAAAAAAACAATAATAGATAGGCTTTAAAAAATAATAAAAAAAAATTGTTCTGCATTAAAAATCATTAACTTCTTCTATTGCAACTGTCGATTTGTATTGTATAAATTAATATAAAATATTTATTTGTTTTTATGTTATACTACTATCTTCCAAATAAGTTTACTATTATTAATAAGGTGACCATACGTCCCGGATTGGCCGGGACAGTCCCGCATTTCACCTTATGTCCCGGGTTTTTTTAAAGCAATATTTGTCCAGGATTTTGATTTTTTGTCCCGGATGTCCCGGTTTTACGAAAATTAACAGTTAAATTAACAAAAATTAGGGAAACAAACTAACAGGTACTATTTTTTTCAAATTAATTATGAAGAAAATTGAATAGATCATATAGATCGAAAATTATAAGATATAATATCATAGATAAAGAAGTATTGCATATAATAGTCAAAGTATAATGCTCTTACTAGAAGTCCGCAATTATGATAAAAAATAAATCATCTAAAAAAACTGTTTTTTATTGTATCCTTGGATAGCATTTGTTATATAAACGGCTAACACCGACCCCCCCGCCCCGCCCGAGGTCACAAATTTGACTTAAAAAAATATGGTCACCTTATTAATAACCAAGAAACAAATAAGAGCAAATAAGTGCTTGACGTAATACAAAATCACTTTTTGGTAAATAATTTCTAGAAACCAAATATTGCATAAAGTAATGTGAAGTACATATGGTAAAGCGTTTAAATTACAATGTTATTCATAATAATAATGATTTTAAATTAATAATTTATGTTATCTGCAATTACTAAAACGAATATTGTTTGTCTTGTGTAATAATTTAGATGCCAATTTTTAAATCTAATTGATTCAAATAGCTAACAAGCGCATGTCAATGCGCATTGATAAGTCATAGTCAGTTCTACTTTTAATTTTGTTAATTTTATGTTTCCTCGATGTTTCAAGTTATTCTGAATCGTTTGACACCAACATTATATGTGCATATTGACTATTTCATATCTTGAAATCATTCCTAATAATAAGGTGACTATAATTTTTTAAGTTAAAACCGGGACGGTAATTTTTGGTTATGCTAATCCAGGACGAGTAGGGCGGGTGAATGCTAAAAAATTGCTAAAAAATAATACGATTTTAATATAGCAAATACTATTTAAGAATGCAATAAAAATCTGTCTTTTTAAATAGTATTTTTTTTAAATTAGTATTACTGGCTAAGAACTTTATTATTCGGTTATATGTTATAATTTATCTTCTTTTTTTGGATCTATATGTTTTTTCAGCTTTCAAACTTATTATAAAATTTTGTTAAATGTTCTTCATAACTATTTAAAAATAATTAGCAATTATTCCAGGCAGTCAAGAAGTTCATTTTCATAATTTTTGTTGATTTTCGTAAAATTGAAAATAGAAGTTCGTGAGAGGCTATTTTAACCTGTCTTTTTATATAAGCATACTAGTTGTAAATAACATTTTCAAATATTTGATGGGTAGTTGCAATTTTATTATCAAGTAAGAAAAATATTCATTTTAGACCTATACTTTTCGAAAATCTGGGACAATCCGCGACAAAAGATCTAAATCCAGGACAAATATTGCTTTTAGAAAAACCCGGGACACAAGGTGGAAATCCGGGACTGTCCCGGCCAAACCGGGACGTATGGTCACCTTACTAATAATCATATTGCTTCATTCTCTCTGCATTTTATGTCTAGATACGATTTGCTGCATTGAAAAAAAAGTTAAAATCCGGATACGTATTGTCAAGTAAATTACACTAAACCTGATTAGTTTGTTTGAATTACTCAAATTTTACTACGCAATTTGATAATCTATTAATATTATACTAAATTCATTTTTAAACCTATCTGTATACGAATAATTCTGTAAAGTCAATCTTTTACCCTATAATACAATCATTCCATCATTCCATCATTCAACCTTCAATTATCATCGTCACCATTTATTCCTCCATTGGAACTGAGCAATGTGTAGCTGTCGCCTCTGTTTAGAGATGAAGCGATCTTATGTTGACTATTCTCTATGAATTTAGAACCTCGTCTTAAACTTCTTCTTCCCATCTCTACGATTTCTAATGGGTCTACGGCGATTGTTTCGACGACAACTCCTCGATAGGTGACCACAAAAACGTAGATCAGACAGAAGCAACCGGTGATGATTAAGGAGTAGTTCAGTAAGGGACCTGCCACGTCTGCCACATCTGTAGCTAGTAGAATCCAACGCCGAATGCCGGGAGTTAGTTCGCCTACACCCTGGGAAGAAAAAAAAATATATTTAAAAAAAACATTTACTTTTGCTATCATTGCTTTTATTACCCCTAGGGTAAGTTATAGTAATCGGCCAAAAATCGAAAATGAAATTTTTTTGCATTTCTTCACGTTTCAGAAGTTTCTGAGCATTTTGGCATACCTCAGAAAAATGAATGTGTGTATGTGTGTGTGTGTATGTGTGGAGACAATTTTTGGATTATCAGATTTGACTGGTTCAAAAAGCATTCGATTCCTATTGATGAGGAGACGTGTTGATTAGTTTTTGAAGAAGACAGGTCCAACGGCTTCAGAGATATAGAGCAAAAAGTGCTAAAAATGTCAGTTTTTAAGATAACGGATCAACCAATTTGGATGATCAAAAAAACATTCGATTCGTAATGATGGGGAGAGGTGGTGATTAGTTTTAATAATTGAATGTGCAAAAAATGGCAGCTTTTGAGAAAAATAAGCATCTGATTTGAATGATTCGAAGAACTTTATGCTTGTATTGTCGCAACAATTGTTTTTGAAAAAAGAAAAAAAAAAGTTAAATTTTTTTTTCGATATTTGATAAGCCGATCAGCCGGAATCGTGGAGGAAGTGGGAGCTCTTTTTTTCGAGGCGGGGGTGTTCAGAGCGCTGTAACTCTAGTTTGACTGAATATTTTTAGCTGAAATTTTATATTTATACTGTCCAAATATGTGTTAATAAATGATAAAAAACTTGAAGCTCTAAATATTTACTGGTCGTAGAAAAAAAATCCTAAAATATCCCTAAAAAACAGGCCGTCACATAGGTAGACCCCCTTAAGGTATGTATGTATGTAACCAATTGAGAAAACTCGATGAGGTTTTGTAATGATTATTTTCGTGCTACGATCGGCCGAATCGTTTCTTATGATTAGCAAAATTTTTCAACTAGTTTACACCAAAAATCCTGAACCGACTTGAAAAGTTCATAGATTATTAAAAGTCACCCGTGCCTTTTATTTGTAATAAATAGTTGAAACTTTCTTCACAGTTTTAATGAAACTTTGCAAAGTGATAGAATTCACGTTCTTAATAAACTTTCCAAATATTACAGGCCTCGAAAAAGTGATTCAATTATGAAAATTCTTAAAGTTTTTAATGGAAAGTTCAGGCAACTTACCTTATGAAAAAGACACTAATTTTAATATCTGATGATAAAACCTACTTTAATTGGGAATGTTTGGCAACTTTGCGTGAGCGCGAGTAATATAATGCAGAATGCTTAGTGTTAGAGGAGGGAACAGATATAAGGCAAATATGATTTGTTAAGATATTTATAAACTATCATATAAAAAAATTCATCAGTTTATATTACTATTAAGCTTACCTCTTCTAACCACATGACTGGGAACATAATACTTCGAAATTTATGAACCGATGCTACATTTTTAGCTTGTTCGACTCGCAAATTTAGTTGCACCCGAACTTTTCCTTCGACTGGCACTCCAAGTTTCTGCATAGTTCAAATACAAACATTAATTATTATATTATTTAAATAAATTTTAATTATTATATTATTTAAATAAATTTCATATATAGATACAATATCTAGTTTTAGAATGGTTCCAAAAGCCTGTAGTGGTTTTATGCATGGGAATGATTCAGATTTACAATTTCAATAAAGTATTAAATAAATCTTTATTGAATTAGTGAGTTGAACAATTCCATTTACACAATTATTAAAAATTCAAAATTTTACACAATTTTTAATGGAAACACAAAATATTTATGGTTGAATAAAAAAATTGGTTTTTGGTGTAACGTTTTCATAAGACATACACAAACATATATCTGCCATCCTGTGAATAAGTGATTAATTCGAATTTCGGCAAAAATGTTTTAAATCGCGGTATTAACTATTTCTCTGAAAATAATCATTAAATTAAAAAACTTTTGGTTAAGAACTGAAGTTAATGAAACATTTTATATAAAATTTAAACCATTAATTTCAAATAAGCGATATTACAATGAGAAATAAAGCTTTGAAATCAAGCTTTGCAAAATAGTGAAAATTGACAACCACTTATTCACCGGGATGGCATATACATATATATATATATATATATATATATACACATATATATTTAAAAACTAAATTATATTTATATTTTGAACATACCGGTTGAATTTTGAAAAAAGTTTCATGTTTTTCTTGCACGGGCTTTAAACCCTCAACGTCATTGAGAAAAGTTTCATCAGCCTGATAGAAATGAGGGAACGATATATAGACAGGTGCATCTAAAGTGTAGAACAAAAACATATTAAATAATATATCTAAAATATTTTAATATTTAATGAAATGAGATAACTATGAAATAAACTTACCATACTGGCAAGGACTAATGTTCTGCAAACCCTTAGGCGGACAATAGTGCTTTGAATCGCAAAAACATTGATTATCTGGAGCACTTGTTTCATTTCCACCAAAGACATTATCTGGAGGCGTGTAGAGATCAGCAGTCAAACCTAAAATTTTGGGTTTGTTAATTAATTAATTACAAGAATATCCTACTCCATGCCTCATTATATTTTAAAAACGGAGAACGCCTCAAATTAAATGGTTTTGACTGTTGGTTGATATATTAAATACAATTTTAAAAAGCAATTTTTCTAAATTCTCAAAAAGATCTTTTTTGAGAAAAAGTAAGAGTGAGAGTGAAATAATGTAAGTGCTACACTCATGAACCTTTAACAATATTGGATATTTTAATATTCATCGCAAAAAATAAATTTTAAATGAAATTGAATTAAAGAATAGTTTAGTTTTATAATATTATTGAAATTTTCTCAAAATCATATGAATAGGGTAGAGCGGGGCTAGTCGAGCATAGGGGCAAGTTGAGCAATCGAAATATCTCGAAAACTATTCACCGTTCGTTTAGGCATCATATGGCGGAAATATAGAGGTTTTGGAGAAATAAACATCCCGCGATCGTTAGTGGCCGCTGGACAAATGAGTGAGGCTCACGGGCGTTTTGTTTATTTTGAGACCAAAAAGTAAAAACGTAATTCATCACGAGTTTTCATCTGGTTTAGTCAAATATTATTTATTTTTAATCAGGTAAATGTTATTCTTCAATATAATTATAGTACTTTTAATATGCACAGAGATTCTGGCTATATTTTTCACGGTTTTTTTTATAAACTCACTTTTATTTTGAAATTCCGAGTTGGGGTTAGTTGGGCATAGTTGCTAAACTTGTTCTATATAAGACAATTATCATTAACTTCCAGAAATTGATTATTATTTTTAAGATTTAGGCTAAGTCTATGAGTAATAATATAAAGAAATAATGATTTTAAACAAAAATACTAAATATAATGGTAAAATAATTCCTACGATACGATATTGTTCTGTTGATTCTACTTTTCGTTAATTATTCAAAGCAAATTACTATAAGTTTTGTTTTTTCTGTCAATAAAGACTATAAATATAGAACTGGTTATTAAAAACTTACTTTATTTCATCACTAATCGACATTGAACCTATGATTTTATTATACTTTCTTAGTGCTCAACTTGCCTCACCTATGGGGTACATTGAGCATACTTGACTTTTTGCATTTAAACAGCTGTAGCTTTTAAATTTTACTTCACCAAAAAATAGTATTAACACTTTTGTTAAGCGATAAATAACAAATCCTCGTATAGCAATTTATTGAGACTTTTCATTGAGGTGCTACATCCGTTTAAGTAAAAATTTGCTCAACTAGCCCCGCCCTTACCTACTACTGCATTTATTAAGGATTTACTTGCAATTGATTTTATCAACAACTCAATGCATAATGATTAATAGTTAGTAATTACATTCGAAAAATATAAAATAGGTTAGAAAAATATAGAATTCATTTAAACATTTATTTTAAAAAATATAAAAATAGCTATAAAATTCATATTACTACTTAGGGGCGCCCATTAATCACGTGGGGTTTTTAGGGGGAGGGACATTTTGACAAAAAATCACGTGGGGGTTAAAGGGGTATAGTAATATATTACGTGTATTTATTCTTTACCTAATTTTTTTTAAATCTATACATATTTAAAAAAAAAAACAATATTTCTTCGTAACTAAAAATGCACGTGATGTTTGATGGGCAAGGAGGGGTAATTTTGAATATCACCACGTGAATATCACATCAAGAAGGAAGAGGGGTCCAAAAATCCTCATCGACTTTTTATTTTTGTATGCTATTAGTTGATAAGAGAGTTGATAAAATCTCATAAACTAATTAAAATGATATAATGACGAAAGACTAATAGTTATAATAATGAATAATATCCTACTCACCATCTTTTACCACTGGTCCTCTGTATTGCAGAGGTAATATACGACAAAGATCTTTGTCATAAACATGAACAATATCGGCCCCAGTATAAACTCTTGGAGGAAAAAATGATCCCTCAGAAGCCCTGACATCACTACAAGGAGATGAGTCCCAGTAAGGCAGGTGGTCCAAACCATTTAAACGGTTTAACAAGCCAAATTCTTTCATATCGGAATGGCCTGTGTGAATTGTCGAAACTTCGTTTAGGGTACCATTACGCTGGAAAGAAGAAAATTCCAATTTAATATTAATAATAGTCACAAACAGAAACTAGTGGGGTGTATGTCATCGTGACTTAAGGCAAATTGCTGGATCTTCCCGTACCAAAAATTATTGTTTTTTTAAAGTGATTAACATTGTTGAAAAAAATTTACTTCGAACAAATTAGATTTTTGAGAAATTATAAATTTGACAAAAAATTACTTTTTTTTGAAAAAAATTTTTTTTTGAAAGAAAAAATGTTTTTTTTATTTTGACATATTTTGGAAATTTTGCACTTTTTTTTCAAAGCAATCTTGCTGCTTTAACTGCACAGAGACAAATAGTCAAAGCGCGTAAGCGCTGCGTCGCCGTCTAACGGATAAATATTGGTATGCAACCCATAGGAATGTAAACAAAATTTATACTTATTATTAAAATCTCTGTATAATATCTGATAATTTGATGTGAATATGTCTAATGATCATTTTTGACCATTTTTTTACTAGATCTCCGAAACCGCTAGACATACCGTCATGAAAATTTGATCAGTTTTTTTATTTACTAATACAAGTAAAATGTGTTTTGAATTAGTAAAATCGGACGCTCCGTTCTCTTAAAAACCGAGTTATCATTTTTGGCACTGTTTACCCCGTATCTTCGAAATGGCTAGACCTGCCTTCGCCATAAACTAATCAGCACGCCTCCTTATCAATACGAATCGAATGTTTTTTGAATTATTCAAATCGCTTCATCCGTGTTCCCGCACACACATACATACACACGCACACACACACATACATCCATTTTTTCTAAGGTATGCCAAAATGTTCAGGAGGTTTTGAAACGTAAAGATATATAAAAAATTTCATTTTCGATTTTTTTGCGATGTCCTACGGGATGTTAATTATGACTTTTTTATGACTTATATTATTATTTTCGATACAGGATTATTGCAATTGCATTTAATATTATTTATTTAAATTTATGCAAAATCTTCGTTATTATAAGTGTTGGTGAAATTTAAATTAGGTTCTAGCGTTTAATTAAATAGAAATTAAAAGTTAACTTATGTAAATAAAACAAAATTTTAAGTGAACTGAATTTTTTTCGAATATCATTAAAACAACTAAATGAAAATAATAAATCCAGTTATGATTTTAAATTCATTTTGATTCTAATAAAATTATTAAACTACCGCAATTAAATGCCGGTGTATTTTATTTTAATCACTAGTCTCAAGCTCAAAACTTTGTTTCAAAAAAAGCAGTATTGATTATTATAGATAAGTATAGCATGTTTCCTAGAGAAAATAGCCCTTCCAAAAATTATTGCAATGAATAAAAATTTATCAGCCTTCCAATATACAATTCATTAAAATAGATAGGACAACCATAGGGTTGTATTCTGAAAAAGCGACGATGAAGAGAGGCGTCATCACATTATAGAATTCTTGCAGTCGAAAAAAATTAATAAAAAATGTAAATTTAAATTAAAAAGTTATTTGCCTTATTTATGTAATTTACATTACATTTAGTAAGTAAAACTGATATTTCAGAATATAAATCTCTTGAGAGCACCGATTTATTATTTGCTGAATTTGCTAATGATGTTCTGATTTTTGCTTTCATGAAGACATTTTTCATATCAATTATTATCATATTTAGATTTTGCTGACATAACTATGGCGAACCTGCCTTAAAATAGACCAATATTATGACAAGTATATGTCATAAAATGGTACTGAAAAATGCCAAAATGCTATGTGGTTGCTTTGCAGTCAAGCGTTTTAGATAAGAAACCTAACCTAGAAACGCACAAAAGAATATTATCATAACTCCATCTTTATGATGTGCTATAATATATTAATAAAGTTGCGTTTTATGCATAAAACACCTGATTGCACAGCAAATACTTAGCATTTTGACAGTTTTTAGTACCATTTTATATGAAAAACGCTACGCAACATAGCCTTGCCATTGGCCTATTTCATAATCCGCCCACATAATCTTTACTTTACATATAAGAATTTATCGAAACCGGAACAGTTATATAATAATACACTTATTGTTAATAGCTAAATAATACATTGAAATATAATTATGACGTTTCTTGGACTATGTACTTAAGACAGAATTTATAAAAAATGTTTTTTTTTCTCTTTTACTAGGAATATATATTATTTGTCGTTATAATTCCAGCATAAATAAATCGCGTAAACGATGATGTTGATAAAAAGTTTGCTCTTATATCGCGATGACATTGTAATTATTTAGCGATTCGTAATTACGTGGCTAATTGTTTTATTATCATCTATTTTATGACCGATCAATGATGTTAATGTCACGTAATTGTTGTTTGTCAACGCAGTTCTGTCAATAAATATATTCTTTGAGAAGCGCCTTATATCAATAAATTAATTATTAAACGCAATGGATTTAGATATATATATATATATATATATATATATATATATATATATATATCAATAGTGGTTATATTTATTTATTCGTTAAGTTATATGCATAATAACTAGGTAAACATTATAATTAAATTTTATTTGTTTTATTGAAATTTAATGTTTGAATTAATTAAATTTTTTAAGATATTTCAATATTTTATCAAACAGGTATTTAATTATTTATTGCAATAATCAATGTATATAAAATTAATTATTGAAATAATATTTCCTTCGTTTTTGTTGTTTGTCCTCATTAACTCATTAACTTGTCCTCATTAACTTCCAAAAAAAAGGTTTGTTTCCGCCAGAAAATCAGATTTACTAATTTAATGTTTTCGCAACGCATCGACAAGTCATTCTGAATCGTTTGATAACAAAATCAGTAACAGTACGTTTATGCATGTACGTGAGCCAAAAATTGAAATTTTGTCAATGTTTTGTCAAACACGGTTGCACCGATTGCGAAAATTTTAATGCAATTTGATGATACTCGATAAGGATTCAAGCAACTGAGCCGTTTCTTTATAATTAGTAATTTTTTTTTCTTTATAAATGATTAGCAATCAGAATATATAAATAATGAAGCAGTAGATAAGTGCAAAAAATTTATCAAACATTTTCTCCAAAAATCGTCAACTGATTTTGAAAATTTAAAAACTATCCAAATATCAGTATCGAATTATGCTGATTAACTTTTGGTAAATTTGCCCACATTTCCGTATTTAATTGTTCGATCATTTGCTTGCCGATAGATAGAGTTAGTCATGATCTAAAGGAAATCCCGAAACTAGAAAAATCGTTCAATCATCGATTCATTAAAGTTCGTAATACTTAAAAATAAACAAAATATTAACGTAGATACTTATAGAAAAGGCATCACACTCCGTGTATGTTCGCAAGTTGTTCCTGCATAGCCAAGTTGCTAAATATCGATTCTTATTAATTAAGTCGATTATTTTCACACACCAGGAAGTTCATGCAACTTGCCTTCAGCAAATTGACATCTAATTTATTAATTTATGTACCAATTGAGCCACACAACTTATATAATTATTTAAAACACTGACAAAACATTCACGATAATGTGATAAAAAACTGTTAGAATTAACTAAAATAAATTTAAAATTATTTCATCATTATTAAGTAGTAAATGAAAAATTATGCCTATTTCAAAATAACATTTTAAGAACAATCAAATTATTAACTATCCGCATCGTGAAAAAACATTACATGAAACTATTTGTAAGTATCGATCAGTTTATACAACTCGCCTTAAGGCTTAAGTGAGAATAAGTATTAGAATTAGGTATTTAGATAAAATTAAACTTTTTTTGAATAGATTTATAAAAATTTCACATTCTTTAAAAACTAGTTTCAATTGATATCTTTAAAACATACTTTCATAATATACTTCATTTAATATTTAACACAATTTATTTCATCCATTTCGGGTACATATAATGTATTTAATTTATGTGAGGTCATCGACTGTAATCAGTAGCTACTTACAAAACGAAACACATACAGATGCTTCGGCATAGATTCTGATTAAAATCTCTTACACAGTTAGGCACAAACTTCTAAACTTAGATATGTGTTTATTATAAAGCATCCGCTTATTAAAAACGCAATTCCCAACCAATATTCTTTAAACTGTTTTTGAATTATTGATTTGAGATTGTACACTAACAAACTTGGAGAAAAAAAAAATCACACATTTCCACTAATTACAAATTAACCGACTTGATAGTTCCTAACGAGATACATCGTATGGCTTTTAATTTTTTGAAACCGGTTCAGCCGTTTTTAAGAAAACGTCGACGAAAAGTCAAAAATCGGCTGACACATACGCGCATACACATACTGTTTTCAAATTTGGTCCCATACATGAAACGTCGAGAAAACAGAGCAAATAGAATTTAATCCCAAAAACATAAAATTTCTCCTTCGAGAAGTAAAAAATTTAATGTTTATTATAAGTTGTAAAAAATTGATATGTTTTTAAGTAGATAAATTTTAAAATATTATCATTGATCAGTTATTCACTCTATTGTAATTTGAAACAAAGGCTTTATTTACTATCGGTCAAGATTTGGCCAGGGTTTTTTCAATTTAACCGGGGACCCTTTGGGGTAGGGGGTATAAATGAATAAATATAAATACCTGTAACTAAGAGACTAGCATAAGTAACGAGAGAAGAAGATTGTATAGTGATGTTCAATATATATATCATAGACTAAATAGTGGTTTTATTCACATAGTTTTATTCGCTTAATATCTAATTAATCACAATGATCCTCACCAACTATTTTCTATGTATTATTTACTTACCCCAATGAGGAGGCCCATCTTGCTCATGGGCCTTTTGTGTTTCGGATAAAATCGATGGGCCAACGTGACCAACGTGTCGTCATATCCGAAAACCAACTCGTCTGCCGTCACGCTGACAAACGGTTCCGATTTCGCAAGAAGTAACGCGAGCGATATCGCTTTCTGCAGGAAATAACCGAGGTAGTTGCTCTGCGTGGTTAACGTCTGATGGAAAATAAACATATAATAAACATCATCATAATTATTAAAACGACATATATATTTGTTGATTTGATAAAAATATCATAAAAAACAAAAATTTCGGTCACTAAAGCAGTTTTCTAACACAACTGCAGAGTCGGTTCAATACTAAAGGCTTTGGTTTCATGTCACTAATCAGTCATATGAAACTGTAAGAGAAACAAGAAAAAACTTAGCATTCTTTTTTTATTACTGAGTAATATATTTTTTGGCAAAATTATTTAGTTAATTAGGAATTTATTCATCATATAAAATGAATTTATTATTAACAGGACCGGTTCTACCTTGAATGCGATGCACGCAAAAAATGCGGGTGCACGCCTTAGGGGGCGCCAACACGAGATTCGGATATGAAATTTATAATATAGTTATTTTAATATCATTTAAGAAATATATGATTTCTTTGACTCACATACTAATCTTTGAACAATGCTTTTAAAATACGTCATAAATTTAACTTTAAAACAACAGTCTACTCTGATACATGATGTGAAGTAAAATGCGTACAATTGGACTCTTACGATATCAATTTTGAGAAGTTTCCGATAAAATTTTGGATATTTTAAATAATGAAAAATTAAATTGAAATAATCCAACATGAAGTACAAGTGTTAAATAATGAAAGGCTAGAAAAAAATGGCATGTGGGCGCTGAGGACTCCAGGACCGGCCCTGGTTATAAATATGTATTATATATATATATATATATATATATATATATATATATATGGTCTAAATTTGTTTTTTAACATCATATTGTGGTGCCATATAACTTGAAGGTTAGTTAACCCTGGCAGTAGAGCATCATCTATGACACCCAGTGTTTTCTATTCTATCAAAATTCCTATTTGTCATTGTGTTTATAGTTTCTTAAAAGTGTGAATTTCAATTCTTAAATACATTTTTTTAATAATAATTACAGAAAGTTATATTTTGTGTAACAAATACTTGGGCGGCTTGCTGGCTGAAAGAGCTAATCCCAGTAATATAAATATATAATTATAATTATAAATGAATACAATATTAAATTTTAAAATGAATAAATAATTATTTTTAACAAAAAATAATGAATATTGAAATTGCTACCATAACATGAACAAAAATTGACAAAAAATATTTTATAAAAACATAACAAATTTATTATTATTACTCGTGAATTGCATTAAAAAAAATCTTCAGAGAAATTACATTACTATGAATTATGATACATTTTTGAAACCAAAAATTAAATATCTAACTCTTTAATGTCAATCCAAGAAAAAATATATAACTAAAACTAGATTTTTACAATAATTTTTTAAATGAAATGTTAATTGTTAATTAATATGTTTCTTACCAGCAGAGGAATATTTGGCACTAGGACCCTCGTGTTGGGGTCTATCGACAGTTCTGGCACGAATTTCAAAATTTTATTATGTTGATAAGTTACAGTATAGTTGTCATGGAATTTAATGTTAACTTTCTCCATATCCTCCCTGAAAATAATAATAAAGCAATTAATTACATATTCATCACTTATTTAGAAATTATGTTCTTTTTTAACAGTTTAGACAGGAGTTTCAAAAATAATGAATATAAAACTTCAATAATTATTATCTTTGAACCTAATAAGATAATAAATCAAAAACTTTGATTACATTTTAGTAAATATGATTTTACAATTTTATTCTACAATAATTGATAGAAAAATAGGTGAAGTTATATTAAAATGGCAGAACGAAAGCGTCTTCGAGAAGTAAAGCCGTTTAAAATCGTTTAGGTAAACAATTCGGAAATTAATAATATTTAAATTTTCACAGTATTTTGTAATTATCCAAAATAAATTAATCTAAGTGCATATTTCAATTGTTTTATATTTCAAGCTATTATCTAATAGAAACATTTTACCAACATTTAATATTCCACTTCTAGGATTACTATAGTTGGAAGCCAATAAATCAATTCGGTTGTTTAATTGATTATATTATACAAAGCCTTGGGATGAATGATTATTATTGAAATAATTATTTAATCATGTAAATTTCTATTTCTTTGGCTTTAAGGATAGCTAGGTTGTTTATTCAATGTTAGCACATTATTGATAATGATTAATATCATAGTCACATATTGCACATCCTATTTACTTCACTTGCAGCGTTTATGCAAATTTATCGAATATTTATAGAAAATTATTGTTTAAATTAGATGTTGTTACCTTTATGTTTAATTAATAGATAAATCAAATTCATACTTGAAAGACAGGTGAACACTTGATCAAAGAATTTGTAATATGCTTGGAAAAGTACTACATATTGTTGTTTTTATTGAAATGATATCGTTTCTGGGAAATAAAATGTAAATTAAATTTGTACTGTAATGAATATGTACTCCGAAATACAAGGCTATAGTATAGATCTTTATGGTCGGTTTTGTGTAAGGTCATCAAATCAGTAACAAATTACATTGAAACGAAAGTTTTGTCATTCTCTTTATAATCGAAATAGATTTTTATATTCAAGATTTTTCAGGCAGAAATAGATAGAAATTTTTAGAAATTGTACTCATAGATAAAATAACAAAAGAAGTGCATTTTTAGGACCGGGCAATACCAAGTTCCTGACTTTTAACAGTAAGGAACTTATTAAAAGTCTCAGTAGATAGTATAGTAGTATCATTACAATAGCTGATGATATTACTCAACTACATAGCTTTTTAGAAGTAAATCTATCCATATTTGATATATTTTATTATTAGAATGTTCGATATAATACATATACCATTGTATATAAAATCATTTGTAACAGCATATATAATTCATGGGGTAAAAAATATGTACTTAATTATATTATATCATACCCTACATAATGTAATAAAATATATTTGAATTGAATTTAATCATCTAATTTACAAAAAAGTGTAATACCTGAGGCTACAAAACTCTTCTAACATCCTTAACATGCTATTTTATATAGTGAAACACCCTTAAAGTGCTAATATAGTGAAAAATATGCGTTTAAAACTCGATGTAACATTATATAGGGAAATACATGTTTTTAAATTAAATGAAATTTTATGTATAATGATGATATATATTTCATATTATCATAATGCCGAAGAAAGATTATTTTCACTTGTAAACTTATTTTAGATCTATATTTTCAAGTAAAATCCCTTACTACTACTACTTGATATCCGGTAGTCAGAAGTGGGTATTGAACCAAGAACTCTCGTTGCATGATCAGAGCTCTTAACACCAAACCACGGAGAGGCAAGCAAGTAATCAAAGTAAACAAAGAAATTTGGAATACTTATATATATACCTATATAAATATAATGCTTAACTAAAATTAGAAGATAATGAATGTTGTACAGATCTTATAATTAATTTATTTTGAAAAATTGAATGAAACAAAAATAGATAGACATTTTTAGTAATTGAATTTGAATAAATTGAAGAGAGTGACTAATTAACTATTTAATCAACTTATAAGTAGAAAGTTAAATAATATCTACTACTATATTAGCATAATTTATATATTTAAAATATTCCAGCTCAATTATAATTAAGATGAAATTAAACTCGAAATACGAATATTGATTAGAATGTAAAGTGCCGAAACGCGATTTCTAGATGCATCCGGATTAAACATCTGAATAGAATTTTGAAAGTAATTGGAAGAATTAGATATATAAATGATCTGATATCGTTAACATTTTAATTCAAAAACATATATTTCAATAAATATGTATACATAACATTTTGTCAACTTTTCGTTTGAACATTTTACCCGTAGGTATTGCGATTCAATTCAAATCAAAAATATATATTTAATATATAAAATGTATAATACATAATGGAGAATTCATACATAAATCTACCCTTGGGTATTATTCTTCATTACATATTTTATTATACATCAGTACATTTATAGTGACACATTTAATGTAATGTAATTAATAAATGAACTAGTGCGGCGCATGGCATCGTGCCTTAAGACAAATTGCTGGAACTTCCTGTACCAAAAATTATAATTTTTTTAAAAAACGATTAACATTTTTGAAAAAAAATTACTTCGAAAAAATTAGATTTTTGAGAAACTATAAATTCGACAAAAAATTACTTTTTTTTAAAAAAAATGTTTTCTTTATTTTGACATATTTTGGAAATTTTGAACTTTTTTTCGTACTGCTTTGACTGCATAGAGACGAAACGTCGTAACGCGTAAGCGCCGCGTCGCCCTAAAACGGATAAACATTGGTACGGAACCCATAGGAATGTAAACAAAATTTATACTTATTGTTAAAATCTTTATAAAATATCTGATAATTTGATGTGCATATGTCTAATGATCATTTTTGACCGCCAAATGGCATTGTTTAAAATTTTTTATTAGATCTCCGAAACCGCTAAACCTGCCTTCATCTGCTTAATACAATACAATTCTTCATCTTGTTAATACAAGTAAAATGTTTTTTGAATTATTAAAATCGGACGCTCCGTTCTCTTAAAAACTGAGGTTACCATTTTTGGCACTTTTTGCCCCGTATCTTCGGAACGGCTAGACCCGCCTTTGCCAACTAATCAGCACGTCTCCTTATCAATACGAATCGAATGTTTTTTGAATTATTTAAATCGGTGTTCCCGAAATCGTCGACGAAAATTTGTATACATCCATTTTTTCTAATTGTAAAGGTATGCCAAAATGTTCAGAAACCTCTAAAATGTAAAGATATATAAAAAATTTCATTTTCGATTTTTTTGCGATTACTAAAACTTGCCCTACGGGAAATTAATAATAGTCTAAGAGCCAGTGAACTATTTGACTAACCTGTTTTCTCAAAGCTAGAAATTTTTTTAATGATATTTTATTATCGGTACATTAAGAAAGTGCCGGTCTGGCAAGCATTTAGCGATTGCGTCATCATCCCTCGAGTTTTTGAAAATGTAAAAAAACTCATTTTTTTAACTTGCTTTCACAAGGCTCAAATTTTGAGGGAGTATTCTTGTAACTGTTCAGAAAGCATATGTAGAAAGCCAGACCATTCTGACGATTGCAAGGGTCTGCCAGACGAGTACATAATAGTCACGACGCGCAAGGGTGTGGGCGCATTGCCATACATGATCGACTAATACCCTTGTATTTGAATAATTTATACGCCATTTTGAAGGTCATTTTGAAAACATCCGATATACTAAACTTCAACTTTGTATCTCACCTTATGGCCGAGATATCATTGAAAATATGCCAAAGTGGCCCCTTTTTCAAATTCAATTTTTGGCGTAACCATAAAAGATATCGAAAAAAAATTACGTGATTCTACTCATATTGGCTTAGGCCGCTTAATGTATAGTAATATATGCTAAATAATCCTTTATTATTAGCTAAAAAGGATAAAATAATTTTTCAATTAATGTTTTCGGATAGTGCGTTTTGTTCAATTACTTTCTTATTAGCGTTATTCGAAAGCCTATTGTTTTTTCTTTTAGTACTGCAAAAATTGTTCAAATCAAATTTGTGGAACACATTGAAAAATTGAAGAAACCAGAGTTTGTATACCCGCGCGTAACGCATCGCGCACTGCTATCCGATCGAACGAGTTCTATGCACAGTACACCGCGCGTAACGCTAATAGTAGCCCGTATAGAATTCGTTCTATCGGATAGCAGTGCGCAATGCGCGGGTATACAAACTCTGGTTTCTTCAATTTTTCAATCGTTAAATCGTTAAATGCTTGCCAGACCGGCACTTTCTTAATGTACCGATAATAAAATATCATTAAAAAAAATTCTAGCTTTGAGAAAACAGGTTAGTCAAATAGTTCACTGGCTCTTAGACTATAATAATTACACGAAACACAAGGGAAAGAGAAAGATTGACAAGCCACGCTTCAATTGGTGGATGCCGCTAAGAATTGGACACGACCAATAAATTATTTCTAATTTTATTATACAGATTATTGGCCCAGCAAATAAATGCCGGGCTCACAAAAAATTCAGTTTAGACTCATTTGAGTGCTCCCCTCCACGGAAATCTTTAGTAAAAGGCGAAAGATTTATTCGCTCTGAAGGGAAACCAGAGTTAACGAAACCGACAACACTGCCGTTTTATATCCTAGAGCTCGCCGAAGGTTTCTGAACGTTTTGGCATACCTCAGAAAAAATGGATGTGTGTGTGTGTGTGTGTGTGTGTGTGTGTGTGTGTATGTATGTATGGATACAAATTTTCGCCCACGTTTTCGGGCGTACGGATTAACCGATTTGAATAATTTAAAAAACATTCGATTCCTATTGATAAGAAGAAGAGCTGATTAGTTTTTGGCAAAGGCAGGTCCAGCAGTTACGGAGATAAGGAGCAAAGAGTGCAGAAAATAGAAATCGAGTTTTTGAGAGAACGGAGCATCCGATTTGAATGATCTAAAAAACATTCAATTAGTAATGATTGGGAGAAGGGGTTATTAGTTTTTCGCAAAGGCAGGTCCAGCCATTTCGGAGATACAGAGCTAAATGTACAAAAAATGGCAGTTTTTGAGAGAATTAAGCGTCCGATTCAATTGATTCAAAGAACTTTCTGCTTGTCTTAACAAAATAATTGATTTTGGAAAAAAAAATGTTGTACCAATTTTTTTTTTTTTTTTTTTTTTAAATTTTTTAAATTTTTTGTATATCGAAAATAATTCAGATTTTATTTTTAATTCTGACTATAGTTCTAATATACTTTAAACAAATAATTTCAACTCTGCAATTCAGTTTATATAATTCTTATAAATATTAGACAATGTTACAATATTTATAATAATCTATTTGAAAACATTCAATATTCCTCGAACATTTCGTTACGGTACGGGAAGTTCCAGCAATTTGCCTTAAGGCACGATGCCACCCACCCCACTAGTTTATTATTTTAAATTATAAAATTATGAAATTTTAAATTATACTAATTATGAAAAATGTAAAAATATGTTAAAAATTTAATTGACCCAGATTCGAGTCTTTTGAATCACCTTTAGTGCAACAAATGCAAAATATTTCAATAGAAATCTAAAATTTGCAATATATTGTAGGGTACAAATTTTGTGATTTTCCTCATTATTATAGTACAATTATTTTGGTAAATTTATCATTATAGCTTGTTGTAATGAGATTTGTAAATTTTTATGTCCACTTTATTCATAAATTATTTCAATAATATATTTTATAAACTAGAAATTTAAATAATTAAACGCATGAATAAGTTTTTATTTTAGTTTAGTAAACCTAAGAGCACTAAAGAGTAAAATCTACCTGAAGATTTTACCTATTTTAATGAAACGTGGTCATGCATCTGCGTGGTGTCCTAAAAGGCAAAAGATTTATTTGGTCTGAAAGGAAATCAGAGTTCTGTGTCCTAATTTTTACTATAATTTTTAGTAGGTGGGTAATATTTTATAGAAAATGTATAATATATTGAATAATATAAATGGACAAAAAAAATCCATAATTCTTTTTAAATAACTACAAACTGAACGTTTAAATCAGTCTATAGGTATATAGAGACATCCCTTTTTCTAAGGAATCATAATAATCAAGGGATCTTAAAACGCAAAAGACACATTTTGCCTTTTATCATCCGCCATATCATAATAACATATCCTATCACATACATTAGTTTTTAAATTCAATTATCAAATTGAAATTTGTTGATCATTGTGCTATATGAGGGATGCATTCATAGCGTCACAGATCTCGATCTCGACTGCATATATTAACATTTGCATATGTAAGTTCATAGAATAAGTTCGTGAAAAAACATGACGCAAATCTGTTCTATCTTATCTAGACAATAACCAGCATTATAATTTCCATACATCTTCATCTTTTTCAAACCTTTTTTTATTGATTGACTGCACTCGATAATATGAAACTATTATCCACACGTGCATAGCTTTTTTTGAAATTTCTAATTGCGTATTAAACGTCGCATCTTCGACATAAACATGTGAAGAATTTCATATTTTGTATTGTATGACACGTGGAAAATTTGATTTGTTGTAAATAAGGTATTTTTAAAATAGTGCTAATTACTATTTGCAGCTTAAGATTTTATGATTTAATTGTTTTATACACACAGTGCGTGTGGGACGACTATTGGAATTCCATCAGTTTATTATTCACACCATGTTATAAAAATAGTTTATACGTATAATTATAAATAATTGAAATATTATGTATTTATCACTTACTCATAATTTCCGACAATAAAATTAAGAAAAGTAAGTAAAACGATATCTCATCTCATTTAGAGCAATTACCAGATTGTTTTTGAATTTATAGCTATATCATTAGAAGATACTTTTCTTCCGAACGCACATATTTTGTGAATTTCAGGTATCCTTATCTTTTATCCTTTTCATTTATACTTTATTATTTTTTGACCATCAAAAATTCGCCATTTGAAAAAAACTTTGAAAATATTTATCGAATTATAAGATATCATAATTAATCGATTCATAGCTAAACGCTACCTCTTCTTATAAATTATTGATTTGAAATTATTTGAAAATTAATTTTAACTTAAAAAATTATTGGCTTGAATATAGAACTTCTAATGAAAAATTGCATTTAAATAACTAAAAGGATGATAATTATTTTTATAAATTTATACACATATGGACGTCAGTATAACTATTTTTTTTATCTTGATAATTGATAAATACGGTTTTATTCAATAACTGGCTTCTATTTAATTAATATAATATTTAATTTCAGTATTTTAATAATACTGTCTTTTATTAAGCCTTCATTATTGGAGCACATAATTATTTTGTATAATATTTATTTATATCATTATCTATTTTGATAATATTAATGTAGCATTTCAACATAATCATTTAAATTTATTGGTATTATAATGAAGTGATATTCCAAATTAACTAAAAAATGCTTGCCTAATAAATATTTTCACGGTCATTCTTAAGTATCAGTTTGCATTTGACAATAATATAGTTACGTGTAGCTTCATAAATAAACAATGTACCAATTAATGATGTCTTTTTATTGCCATAATTTAAGCAAATGTAACCTCCAAAAACCCATCATATACATTGTTATTTTCGGTCTCAATAGATCTTTTATGTTGCATGTCAAATTAAAATAAAATTTAATTTATTTGTTCAGACGATTGAAAATATCAGATGCACATTTACTTTTTTTTATTCGATAATTCAAAATACTGTTATTAAATGTACAATAAAAATATTTATGAGTTTGCTAAAAATCTGTCGTTTTATTGGGTAGAATGATTCGCACTATTTGAAGGATAACATAATCGTAATAATGTTTTAAATTTTTTATGCCAGCCAGATTTATTGCTTTAATTAAATTAAATATCATTATTTTATAATGAAGACGAGTATTTTTATTTCAAGTTTGGACTAAGGTTTCGAAAGACAAATAGTGAATTCACACAATCCTGTGTTATGTTCAATGATTTTTGTTTTCATTAGATAATTAAGAGTTTTAAATATATACACTTATTTTGTATGTTTTTTTTTCTACGTTATAGTTAATTAAATACTTAAAATTGAATAGCATAATTGAAGATGTTTTTATCCCTTTTTTGTCTGATGCAAAATATAAGTCAATACATATAAAACATATAAAAATATGTAGAATAACAAATTTACCAATTTTTCAAGTGAAGTTTAACATTTTAATCTGATCATTCATTTTTAATTTTAATAATAACCTTGATTAAATATAAATAATAAATATACGGAAATACAAATCCACGATCTAAATTATTATTTTGCGTAACTTTAACGTTAATTTTTTTCCGAATTTCGATTACTTACTCCTGTAGTCCAATAGATTTGAAGTTTGGAGTTTTAAATACCAGGAATCTAATAGTTACATTATTGTTATAATTGCCCCTGTTCTACCAAATTAATTCATAATATCTAAATGAAAGACAAATCACAGTTGTCATAACAGTTAAACAATACTGATTTTGAGATAGAGTCCAAAAAAAAAGATGAAGTATGTTTGTTCGAACAAGTTTCCATTTTTGCATTGAGTAAGCGCCGGACATGAGCATAATCTATTGACCGTATTGCTTCTATAGAGTCGCTTATATAGATTTCGATTTATTTTAATAATAATTTATAGTAAATACTTTACTTATATACAGATAGATCACTTTGTTTGTTATTTTGTTGTAAAATGAACCATTAGTAGTTAATTACCAGCAAATAGTGTTTACGTAGATAATGATTTGTTTTCAAAAGTGTGCATCGGGTACGGTTGTGACAAATTTGTTGGGTACGATTGGAACGTGTATTTCTTGTCCTTTTCGGGAATAAAGAAAAAACGAATAATAAAAAAAGACAGAATGCAAAACTCAAACTAACACTAAAAACTTGATTGATGATAGAAAAATGGTACAACCGTACCCAGTCTATGGAAAAAGCAAATAGATACTATTGAAATCACCTCATTTA
Organism: Ctenocephalides felis; assembly: GCF_003426905.1. Classification (NCBI taxonomy): domain Eukaryota; kingdom Metazoa; phylum Arthropoda; class Insecta; order Siphonaptera; family Pulicidae; genus Ctenocephalides; species Ctenocephalides felis. The sequence continues at coordinate 35,444,816 of NW_020537646.1, forward strand.
TAGTCAAAATAAATTCATTGAAAACTGCATACTGTATATAAAGTCAAAATCAGTTGGTACTATTAATCTTTACTAGAGTAACACAGAAATTGACTTCAACTAGAGAGAAACATGCATACATTCAATTACCGCAAACTCTATCACCGGTCTAATGGTTACTTCTGAACTGCCTTCAAATCAGCGCACATACGTCCTTGAGCGAAAACTTTCTAATGTTCGATTAACTCTTGTCTAAACACCACTTTGGTTACTTAATTTAACGGAATGCTCAATAAATTATTATTAATTGTAATAGATGATCGTTTTGATTACTCAGGTGATGCACTCATTCGTCCGTGGAATATTATATCGAGTTTTCCAAGTTTAATAACTCATGTGACATTACCTGGGTACCAGAATCGGAAATACCAAAATATATAGTTTGAATTAAACGATACTTAAAATTGGTGAACCATGAAGTAATTTATTGGATAACCAGTATATTATATTAATAACATAAATAGGCCCAATTAACAAAAATCAGTAGACTGTTATTCTTACCTGTATACAAAAGGTCCAACTTCTGCTAGCTTTGGTTTTTCTCCATTGAGGAATCCGTCTGGATTCGTAATATTGAAGATGTAAACTTTAGTTAAACGGACTACACCTGGCTTTTGCCAGTAATGGTAACTTAACGAACCATTCCACAGCCTTAAATTCTGAAAAGAATAAAAAAAATAAAATACACATTAATTTTTATATAAAAAATTACAAAAACAATAATTGGCATAGACAAAACATTTTTATATATAGTACCCAGTTTTATGTATAGTACCCATTTTTTCAAGAACTTCAAAGTCAAACATATGTAGCTAAAAGTTTCGGTAATAAATGATGAAAAACAAGCAAATTATTATCATTTAAATAAATTCTAAAAATGTTATTCAGTTTATGAATACAAAAATTAGGAATAAATTCTCTTTGATTAAATTTTTACAGAAACATAAGAAAAAGTCTGTATTTGTAATCTATATTGTTCTAGTAATTGAAATTTATGAAAATCAAAAAAAAGCAAAAAAATTCATATGGCATATTTTAATTGGTCTTGCAAATATCAGTCATTTTTTTAAAGAATGAATTTTCTGTTGATTATATGTGAAGATATATGTATATATTGATACTTACAATTGAAGATCGAAATAAGTGTAAAAATAATAGAATAATCATGAAACTAAATCAGGGTTTTTTAAACTATGGGTCGCGACCGCAAATGAGGTCGCATGGAAAAAATCTGGGATGTAAAAGATTTTAATGTAAAATATTTATATCATTTTATAACATGTCTATATTTTTGTATGTTCTCAACAAATTCTCAAATTATATATTTTCATATGTATATTGTTACCAAATAAACAAATCATTTAAAAATAATATTTTTTTTATATGTGTGGGGTCATCAAAAAAACTCGCAATCATAAGTGGGGTCGCCTAAAAATTCGCAATGGTAAATGGGGTCAAAAAGGACAAAAGTTTAAGAAGCCTAAATAGTTTTATTTTATTATTTTTAACAATTTTTAATAAGATTTTTAGGCAAATTTATGTGATATATATACTAGCAAGCAGCTATGATATTATCAATAAGTATTGTTTATTTTTAATTTCACACAACACATGAAACTATTTGTAAATATTTTAAATATATATATCTATTTAGGAAATTTATCTATAAGAATTTATATGTATCTATCTAGTAACTGCATTAGTACTTTATTAATTACTATTACTACTATACATAAACGATATTTTTATACTATATATACCAAGTACATCTAAAAAATAAGTGATTGTTGATATTTAACAATTATGTATTTCATTCATTGCAAAAAATGTACTCTATATAACATAAGCTATATTTTCCTTGCCGCTTCAACAGTTTGTGCTTTTTCTTATCTGTTTTTATAAACTTACGTTTACATATTTATTTTTAAATTATTACCATTCATAATCAACCTTGCTATTCTCATTAACATTAATATAAAATGTAAGAAATAATTCCTTCGTTTGAGTAACTAAATAAATGCAAACACAAAAATCATAAATAAGGTTTTCGCTATCATAAATTAAAATTTATTTTGAAAACCATATTTTATTGCAAAGTTTGCAAAAAAAACATTGAAATTTCTCCGCCCGGTTTTTATTGTTCTGTAATCGTTGCGATAGAAATTTTTGGGCGCGCTAACTTTGATTTAATTGTTTGATAAAAACTGTTTTATTGCAAATGCCAACTTTCTAAGTGTACAAAGGTAATGGATTTAGTAAATTTATAATATGAAACTAAAAAAAAGTCTTGATGTATCCGCGATGTTATAAGTTTTAATTGAACAGCGGCACGAATATAATAATCATCGATATTATTTCATATTTTGGTTACGAATTTGGTTGGGATGGTTATGAAATTCACTATCGCTTTTATTTACAAATAATATTAATTATAAATTTGAAAGATTTCAATTTAATAGGATTTTAAGCATTGATTTTTTACTTAATGTAGGATTCTGGAGCAATTATATAGTGCAAAAAATTAAGAACTAAAATAAGTTCATAACATATGAGCACCAAATTATCGCATTTTTTACAGAAGTTTTAATAGCAATTTTTTACAGGGGTAAAAAAGAATTTTTTACAGGGGTAATTTTTGCTAGCATATAGAGTTATCAAAATCATATAAAGTTAGATTTTTTTATTGTAAAATTTTGCTATTAAGTTAATTTGCTAAGATAGAGCGGGGCTCAAAAGTCCACCACCAATATCTCAAAAGCAAGGGAAGTCAAGAATTATTTATTGACAATATTTGAAAGTAGAGGGAAAAAGATGTATAGCCTGCCATCACCTTGATTCTTACGACGTCGCTGTCGGGAGATAAACAGCTATGTTTGAAAATATACAACAAAAGTATTTTATTTTGTTCTTAGGTTTTTTGGTTGTGAGTACTGTTGTTTAGTTTACGAGACTTGAATATAACTGTTAGATATACGTTATTCAATTGTTTCATGAGATGTATTGTTTTTTTAAGTTAAATTTCACACTTTATTTATAAAACTTCTATAAAAGCTCACATCTGGGATACAAAGGGATCAACTGCATCTTAAGTAAAATATAGTGAATTTAGTAAATTAAGTTATCAAAAGCAATTTCACAAAAGTCAAGTTAAATAAATAGTTATTCCAATTTCAATATTTCTGAATAAATACCAGATCAAGGTTATTTACAGTGTTATCTCTGAACAAAATGTGCTCATGAAATTTATATTTTGCATTGGTTGAATAACGTAGCTATTATTTCGTAAAATATTTTAAAAACTTAAAAGTAAGACATGTGATCTGTTTGTCCCCTGACCATCCCAGTTTGCTCCGCCTATGGGGTAAAAGGGACCAGGTTACTAATTTTTGAAAAACACATTTCTACAATGTTGATGTAGTTGGGCGTTTTACTGAGCATAGTCAGATAGTTGTTTGTTTGATACATGTTATTTGTTATAATTTAATTGGTTTGGTTTTCACAATATAATAACTCATAATCAAATTGAACCCTTGTGCCCTACCCTGCCCTATAACTATATAATAATATAATTTTTATACATTATTTTTATTGAATTTATATCATTCTGTTGTTACTATATTTATTCATAGTTTTGTATGAATATAGTTAATTGATGACTTATATCAAGTGTCGAAACGTATTGCCAGTATTTTATTCAAGTGCCTCTAGTATTTTTTATTAATTTCAATTCAATGTATTGGCCATTTAATTACACAATTATACTTCATTAGCAATTTCTTTGAATCGATTAGATAAAAAATGTTAATTACTAAGATGATTAGAAGATTCTTCCGCAATTTCATTGATAAAAAAACTCAAATTACAAATTCAAATAAAAAGTCACATATCTTGTGTAATTTATGTGCATCTTCTTATTTCTATAATTAACTATGAGTTCGGGTTTAACCAAAAATGCAAAATTTTTAGTTAGTTTCATAAATCATTTGAGACATGTCTATAAATTCTTAAATTGAAGTTGCCAGTCTTAAAAAGACACTAAGACATTATGCTATAGAAATTAAGACAATGAATACAAAATAGTGATTTACATAAAATATTAATTAAAAGCTACTATTTAGCAACGATAATTGTTTTATAAAGTTTCTAACTTATTTCAACTTTTTTGGCACTACCAACTAAAAATCGTGATGTTCTGGCTTTACTATGTCTTTGTTTATAGTTATAACAATATTTGCTAATAAATATAACTTTAAGTTTGAAGATATTTATTAAATACTTATATACATATGTTGGTAATTCATATCGCTGAGAAGTGTAAATTTCATATTTATAGATATAAATTTTATAGCCTTAGGTATAATTTGCTATAATCGAACAAGAGTAAAAAAAAGCAATCTGCTGATACGAGAAGAGAGAACTTCTGTCATAAATGTACCTAGTATGATTTATGATCGACCTTCTCGATACATTCACATGTTGCAAAATATCAAAGATGTGTTGAAATTTTGTAAAAAAGTAGTTTAAAGTTACTATTTGTATCGATAGAAAAACCTATGTACTACTTTATTTTAGTTGCTACATGCGAATTGTGTCATTATGAAGCGTAATATGAGTATTGTGTCATTAATAATAGAAATCGAAAATATTGTTTTGAACTAATTACGATGGTCTAATAATGTTTTTGGTAATTTGTAGTTTTTGTGAAATATAAATAATATGAACATTTTTCAGTAAAAAATTGTATTGTATATTCCGTATACATACATATTTGTTACTATTGGAATGGAATAATTGTTATAAAAAATATTCATGAAAGCAATACTATTGTAAGATAGTAAAAATATTGACTGAAATAAAATAGTAATAAATACTAAATACATACATAGAGATTATTAATACTTATGTATGTGCATTCTTTAAAAAAATAGATACAAAAATATGAGAACAAAACAATTTAATTAATTCTAGTATTGTAATCCTTAGTATAAAGTGTAAGTAACACTTACTATAGTATGTATAGTATTCTGAGTAAAATATTATAATAAGTACCCTTAAACAATAAAAAAAATTCTTATACCTAATATTTGATATAATATTAGATATTTTCTATTATAGTAAATGATCTAACTAAAGATTTTTATTTTTTACTCGATTTTTTCATTATGAAACTATTAACTATTTCACTATTTTACAATCCTGATTAAATGCGCCAACTTTTTAAAAAATATGCCATTTTAGTACATTTTCTAAAGAAGAGCTTTTCAAAGCAGGCCAATTTAAATTTAATTAAAAAAAAATTAAGTAGTGTAAAGCGGGGCATAAAGTTCCGCGGGTAAAAAGGTTCAGCGCCAATATCTCAAAAACTAGTAAAGTTGGAAATTTTTAACAACAATATTTGAAAGTAGAGGGAAAAAGATGTATGATCAGCCATCACCTAGATTTTTACTATGTCGTTATCAGGAGTTTAAATATTCATAACAAAAGTTTTTTCTCTAGTTGTTGGTTTTTTTGAAAGAGTAAATTGGGGTAACAAAAGCATTTTTACACTAGATAAGTTAAATAAATGCTTATTCTAACTATGTTGATGCTTATTCCTTTGGAAATACTAGATCAAGGTTGTATACAGTGTGATCTTTGCAAAAAATGTACCCATGAAATTTGTATTACACATAGGTTAAATAATGTAGCGATTAAAAATAAGGCAATGCATTTGTTTAACCGATGGCCGTGCCTTTTTGCCCAGCCTATGGGAAAGAAAGAACCAGGTGACAAATTTTTGAAAAACAGCAAAAGAAAGATATATCTACAATGATGAATTAGCTGGGAGTTTTACTGATCATAGTCAGATAGTTGTTTGTTTGATATGTGTAAATTATTGTGATATAATCGGTTTGGTTTTCACAATATAATTGCTCAACGTCAAATTGGGCCTTTGTACCCTGCTCTACCATACATAGTTTAACAAAAGCTCTTAATTTTTGAAACCTTCGAGCAGACGTGTCATTAGTTTTGACTGTGGTCCCAGAAATGTTATTTACGGTTACGAATCCAGAGTTCAAATGAACAAAATTAATAACAATTAACCACAAACACTGAAGAATAATTCTAGCTTTAACCAAATGCTTTTGGTTAAAATTTTATATACTGGTTTTATTTTATACTTATAATTTTTAAGCAACATAAAATAATTCATTTTCTTAACTTTTTTCATGATAGTTATGATCGATACATTCACCCCGTTTCGGATTGTCGATGAGTTCTGAGACACCATGTATAAATATCGTATGCGAAAAAGAGCATTTCCTTCGATATTATTTTTACAACTTGTTATAAAATGCACATAATTACTAATAACAAAATATTGCTATTTATGTATATGTAATTTATTTGAATTGTCTTATTATTTCAATCTAACAAAAGATATATTGCAGTGATTAAACTTATTTGCAATATCTATATTTATTTTAATAAAATTCATTAGACTAATCATAATTTTTTTATTAAATTTGCTTACTAATCAATCATATATCAATCAAAATATGAAATGATCGACTTTGAAACTTCTAGTAATTAGCCCCATGACATGCAAATGTGTTCCGCACGAGTTGATTTATCAATGACTGCACTGATGATAACTTGAAATATTATTATTTCGCAGCATTATGATTATTTTCATATCTTATAAGTAATACGTCTGCCATTTAAATGAATGTGGCATTTAACGAACATCCCATTTAGAGGAAGGCTTTCAGCAATTGGAGATTCGTTATTTGTAGTCGGTACAAATCGCTTTCCGATAATCACATTTTGTAATTGTTTTATCAATTTATATGCTAAAAATCTATAATTACTGTATAAAATCTATAATCTGTTCTGTAGAGTCTTGAAATTTATAATTACCATTCTGCAGAGTCTTAAAATTTATAATTACCATTCTAAGTTCAAAAACCTACAGTTATGTTTCGATACTTCGGACAAAATAGATGAAAAACTAGTGGTGCATGGAATCATGCCTTAAGGCAAATCGCTGGAATTTCCCGTAACAAAAATTAATTTAAAAAAAACTTTAAAATTGTTTGAGATCCTTGAAATAATTAGATTTTTGAGAATTTTGACACTTGTAAAAAATTAGCTTCTTTGAAAAAATTGTTTTTTTTCTATTTTGAAAATTCTGAATTTTTTTAAAGCAATCTGTAGTAGAGATAAAACATCGAAGCGCGTCGAAGTCTAACGGATAAACATAGGTACGGAACCCATAGAAATACAAAAAAAGTACTTATTAATATCTGATTCTTTGATGTGCATCCATTTTTCATTGAATTTCCGAAACCACTGGACCCGCTATTTCAAAAATGTAATCAGTTCTTCATTTTGTCATACACACATACACACACATACATTCATTTTTTTAAGTTTAAGTTTTGAAATACAAATGGAAATGGAAATTTGTAGTTTATGATTAATTTTATGCGCATAATATTATACAGATTATAAATTAAAAAAGCGCTATTTTCCTCCAAACACAACAAATTGAATTTATCATCTTAAGAATTTATTACTTTTATTACTGTTAAAACTTATCAACTACAAAAATAAATGAAATGTGAGTGAGCTTTTGACACAATAAAACTCATCATTTTCATTTCAAATATCATAATTGATCAACGCGATAATGTTAAATAAATCATATGTAGCATTTTTGTTTGACAGATTTTTTCATGCAAATTATTATAATTATGATTTATGACCTTCATCATATGGGGACTACTCGCTTCTGGCTATATTTCCAAAAGTTAAAATATTTAGCACTTGGCATTGAATTACATAATCGATAGCATTTGCGAAACTTTTGCAATTAGCTGGACCATTATTATTTTTTAACAGTAACAAATAAACTTCATTGTAAATTGCTTTTTAATGCAGTTTCATTAAGATTAAACTTGGCAAACATTAATTATCGAGTAGAAAGATTTATGTATGTGGAAACACTTGAGATGCTCTTTTCATTTTATTCAAGCAATATTGTAATATAAGTAATAGTTGGACCACCTTCTTTAAAATTGCGTTATATGCAATTTGAAACTAACTGACCGTACCAAAAATTGCAAGACATTCAACAAGACAATTCATTAGCAAATAAAAAACTTTATTGGTAAAATATGTTTTATAATTTATCTATTCTATTCATTAAAATTTATTTTAGATAATAAGATAAGATAAAGAAGAAGATTGCTCTTGGATATTTATTAACGTGTATAAATTTAATGTATAAATTTAAGTTAGATTCAAATGTTTTTTTTATATAACCCCTTTAAAAGCTTACACATGGGATGGACTAAAAAGAACCGACTAATCCTTAAAGAAGTAAAAAGTAAGAAATAGCAAATAATAATATAAATAAAGTTAATTAAAGAAATTTTACAAGATATAAATTAAATAAAAAGTTATTCCAAATCTGCTGATTAGTATTATACCATAATAATGGTATAACCAATGTGATTTACAGTGTTCTCTGTAAAAAAATGCACATATAAAATTTATATTTTTCATTGGTTCAATAATGTAGCTATCATTTTGTAAAATACTTTTAAAATTATAATAAGTATTATATGTGTTAACACACTGAATCTGTTTGCCTTAAGGTCGTTCAGATTTAGCCTGCCTAAAGGATCATATTACAAATTTTAAAAAATAACAAAAAACGCACATTTCTACAATAATTGTTTTACTCAACTTAATCAAATAATTGTTTGTTTCCCGCCCTACCCTAATGTCATTGAGAATAAAAATTTTTTTTTTCAAATCTATTACGAATACTTTCCTACACTTTCTAACAGAAATAACCAAAGCAACTCCCAATTCTTGTTAATATATATTAAGTTAATTAATAATATATATTGTGTTTCCAAGTAAAATTATAAAATGATATATGATCGGTATTGGAACAATTCTAATAACAAAAATCTATTAAAAATAAAGAAGTCAACCGTTGGGTTGCTCTCTGAAAAGCAAAACATCTCACAGAAAAACTTTTCTTCAAACTATGAGAATAGAAAAGGTATCAACTATAGTTCATGCTCAAATTTAGAGTTTCTACAAAGGTCGAATAAAACGTATTAGAATTTAAAACAAAAACTGCTTTTAGATTAATCCTTCTTAAAGGCTCACATATGTTTTTCAATATAGTAATTGAATTTAGTTGAGGTTGAGGTATCAGATGATTATAGTCAAACAATCTATGATGAATGTCTAATAACTGCTATATAAACAAATAAATCTAAATTCAAATACATATAATATAATATTTCTTTTCATTGAGATGTTAAAAAATTTCATTTCATATTTTCCTATAATACATTTCATGTTTAATTACTTGTATTACAATTTCAGTTGATGAACTGATTTAATATTATTGTAATTGAGTCAATTTATGGCAGAGAATTTAACATTGAACTGATTGCGATCGAATTATTAATGCATGTTTCGGTTTTGGTGTTGCAAATTCCTGATCTAGGTTATGAACAAATAAAACAATGCATGTAGTTATTGTTAACACTATAAAAGATTTTCGTAAGTTGGATTAGAGTCGGGCTTTACGCTTTCTGAATCCAAAAGAATTATTAGGATTTCTCACTTTCGATGTGATTGCAAATTAGAAGTTTGGCAATTTGATCATCGTTAGAATTACCTACCATCAATAGACAAAGCTTGATTTATATTTAAGGAGAGAATGATATATAATATTTTTATGAAAAACATGATTTTACAATAACTATGATTCACGCTACAATAGATAGTTTGCAATTATGAATCTAATTTTATTTATAGATAGATAGATAATTACCAATGAATTTCCTTATAAAAGTAGTAAGGATTATAACTAATTCACCGGTTCATACAAATCAAAACGTATAATAAAATAAAAGCGAATAAATTTAATACCCAGCATACATATTAAAATTTAATATATGGGTCATTCTTTTACAAACCGGACACTTTTTAACCTTGACATTTTAGAATTGTCTGAAAATTTGTTTACAGATACTATTCATAAAATCATTTGACACGTATTTCAGGATTTTGCTGAAAAAAAATTTTTGACGTAAATATTTACGATTGAAATATGGATTTTTTGCTCAATTTCTATGAACATCATCTGCGGTAAATTAATTATCTCCGGATGTGCTGATCCGATCAGTATTATTTTTTTTTATTACATCATATTGAAGTGAACTTTGTAATGATTGAAAAATTTTTTTTTGTTTTTGCAATTTTCTTAACAATAACAACCCTTAAATATTTACAAAGGTTTTACTCGGCCTTTACCCGAATTGAATCGATTCAAAAAAAAAACATATATTTTCTTATTTTCTCTGCAACAAAATTCTTTTTACAATTTGTTGGAGGTTTTGTTACATCGAAAGATATTAAATATTTTCAAGCGCGAGCCGCGCTTTTCACGTCGTGGACCTCAAAGACTTGTACTCATTTGTCACTTTCGAATGACAATCTTATTGTTTTTCGGTTGAAAAATATTTTATAATTTCGCTTCTGGCGAAAAATGAACATATAGTCGAAAAAAAACATTAGGGGAGAGCGGAGCTTAAAAGTTCGTGGGTAAAAAGATCCACTGCCAAAATTCTCAAAAACAAGTAAAGTTAGAATTTTTTTAACAACAATATTTGAATGTAGATGGATTGTTCAGTTAGATTTTTCTAATAATAAAAAAATGTTTTTCAGCCACTTTTTTTAAATTCGATCGACTTATTTTTAATTTTAATAGAATTTTACGTAATAATAGCTAAATTTTATAGCCAATGTAACATAAAAATTTCATTCGTATATTTTTATAAAGAAAATACCAGATATACCTTTGATCTGATGCTTTGTCAGAAATATTTATCAGCAGAGTTAATTAACTATTAATTTATATATAATTATATATATCAATATATCTATTGTAAAGTAGCTTCTTTCTAACTCAATTTAATTTTTTATTTACTATTTCCTTATTATTTACACCTAGGCCAGTATGAAGGTGTGGTTGACTCTGTTTACCCCACCCACATGTAAGCTTTAATAGAGATTATATCAGAAAGGGTTGAAGTCAACTTAAATATTCCTCTACATTCAAATATTGTTGTTAAAAAATTTCTAACTTTACTTGTTTTTGAGATATTGGCAGTGGATCTTTTTACCCACGAACTTTTAAGCTCGGCTCTCCCCTAATGTTTTTTTTCGACTATATGTTCATTTTTCGCCAGAAGCGAAATTATAAAATATTTTTCAACCGAAAAACAATAAGATTGTCATTCGAAAGTGACAAATGAGTACAAGTCTTTGAGGTCCACGACGTGAAAAGCGCGGCTCGCGCTTGAAAATATTTAATATCTTTCGATGTAACAAAACCTCCAACAAATTGTAAAAAGAATTTTGTTGCAGAGAAAAAAAGAAAATATATGTTTTTTTTTTGGATCGATTTAATTCGGGTAAAGGCCGAGTAAAACCTTTGTAAATATTTAAGGGTTGTTATTGTTAAGAAAATTGCAAAAACAAAAAAAAATTTTTCAATCATTACAAAGTTCACTTCAATATGAGTGTAATAAAAAAAAACAATACTGATCGGATCAGCACATCTGGAGATAATTAATTTACCGCAGATGATGTTCATAGAAATTGAGCAAAAAATCCATATTTCAATCGTAAATATTTACGTCAAAAATTTTTTTTCAGCAAAATCCTGAAATACGTGTCAAATGATTTTATGAATAGTATCTGTAAACAAATTTTCAGACAATTCTAAATTGTCAAGGTTAAAAAGTGTCCGGTTTGTAAAAGAATGACCCATATATGGCATGTATTAGAAGCATCCGATATTTATCAAATAATTTAGTACATTTTATGTATAAAATTCTTCATTAATTCTTATAATACGTCCAAATTGCATATACATTACTTTTTTTAAACTTATGCATGTCGTATTTTACTTTACTTTACTAAATAATTTAAATACAAAAGAATATTTATACTTATTGAAAAAATGATTTAGAAATTTGTTTCATGTGTCAAAAATTTATTTGTTTGGCATTGGATATGAAATATTTAACAAGTTCATGATCTTAGATTGAACCTTGCCATATGAACAAGATTTTATAAATTAATCCACCTAATATTTTAATTAAAGTAATATTGTTTTCTAAATTATTAGTAAGAAAAATGTAATTTATAAACTGTAGTTGCTAAAAAGCAAGTAATATAGGGTACGCGATTATAAAAATTATAGACTACTATATATTATATAAATTATTGAGGCAATTATATTGGTTGAAAATAACAAAGGTGATATTGTTCTTTTACCGAAAATACAATATTTATTCTTCCTGAATTTCTTATACTGATGAAAAACTGCAAATTTTTATATTTGACTTTAAAGAGATTATAAAAAAAAGAATTATGGTACGAACGCGATAAGTGGTTTTGGATTTAGCATATATTTAACATTTCATTTTACCAAAAAATATTTCTAACGTTTTATATTACATACATGTATCTATTGTATCAAATTCTGATAAATGATATCTTATATTTCATTATATTATTAATATATTTTTTTATTTGCATGAATGATTTATCAAAATTGGAATTGGAATTACACTAAATACATCAATTTTTATTAACAGTATGCAATTATTATTTTATATCATTGTTCATTATTTGAGTCATTATTTAGTCATTTATTATATATTAAGAATTTGTACAAAAACAAGTAAAAAAAATTACACGTGCATATCATCTGCCGATCATCAATATAAAAGATTTTTTTTATATTGCAAAAAATAATAAACTTGCCAAATAATTGTGGTATTGAATAATTTTCCATGAATAGATTTATTATTTTGCAGAAAATGCGACGTCTGGCTATTGTGACGTATGATATTTACAATGTCTAACTTTTTTTTTACTTCTATGAATAATATGTAGTACATTAATTCCGCGTAGTGCTTGAGGTATGTATAAGATGAACTATAAAACGCTTTTCATTAAACTATTACGAGTAAGGAAATTTGCAGGTACAGGTACGACATCAGAAGCAAAATTCAGCTATACCTCAACAAAAATTCAGTTATACGTTATAAATTTTATATAACGTACATATATTAGAATCTAAAGCAAAATTTAAGCCTGTAAGCCTTATATTGCTTACGCAATGATTAATCAGAATTTTGACTACAATTCGGAAAGACGTACATACTAGCATTATTCTTTGAATATTCTTCAGTTTTTTGCATTTTGAATCTAGTCTTTTATCTATTTAAGTAATACATGATCACTTGGAAATTTTCAATAACTATTGGAACAGAACGTTCTTTTTATTAATAAGTAATCATTCTATTACAGTACAAAAGCGGAAGAAAGATATATGCCGAGTTTGCGATTCTTAACCTTTTGTTACTCCATTCCGGGCATTATTATAAATAATTATAATGTACGTTATCATTGTACAAAGCCAAGGCCGCGATGAATATTTGCAAGGTTACAAATATCGCGGATGAAATCAATTTTATTTGATGATTTGAGTCAAATTTATTTGACAAGTAATAAATGATAAAAACCAAATAAGGAAATTATGTTGCTACAGGTGTGATGTAAAGAATGCACCTTTGTCCCTCAGAGTTCAAGAACTTTGCATATGATCGGTTATGTTATTGTTGTTAACAATTTCAGAACAACAGACAATTTCGGTTGTCAACCGACAATTATAAAGCAATCATTTTAAATAATAATTCAATCGTAGTAAGTGATTATTATTTTAATTAGTTAATATTTCATTTACATTTAAATATAAAGCTAAAAGTGAAATATAACATAACCGAAGCTTGGTGCTATACAACAAAATTTATTTGCGTTTTGCACAACATTATTATCAAAGCATATATTATATTAAAATGAGTATTATTGTAAAGTATAAGATATAATAAAAATATTAATTTTAACAACATTTTAAAATAATAACCTAACTCCAAAGATTTTATCTTCACAAATTACGAGTTTAATATACTAGAAATATTTATTGAAATATAAATACAGTAGAACTCCAATTATCCGAATTAATGGGAACCGGGACCGATTCGGATAATCAAATATTCGGAGTTTTTTTTTAAATTGCCATTGGAGAGAAAAAAAGTTACATTTTGATATTGCACTATTTTTTTTTATTGAATTAAATGAAAGAAACATGATATTTTCACATGTTTTAAATATAAATAAAATGTACTTATGTACAAGTTTAGAAATGAAAATCATTTTTTTTAAACATCTCCGTCAAATCAAAACAAACAATGTGCCTACACTGGCTTTGCTGGTGGAAGAATAATAGCGCACTTAGACTTTTTTTGGACAATTTTTTTTCTGAAAGTGATTCGGATAATCGGCGATTCGGATGATTGGAGTTCGGATAATTGGAGTTCTACTGTACGTAATTTTATTGATTAAATAAAATTGTAAGTTTCCTTACGAAACCTAATTTCATATTTTGGACACACATTTAAACTATATAGTTTTCGAGAATGTATATTTCAAGCAAGAAATGCTTTAGCTACATAGACAATACATTTATTAATAAAATTAGATAATTTTAATGCAAATGCCAAATATAGCCAAGTAGTTTAATTGAAAGTTCATTAATATTTTATTAATAGTATGTAGTTTTTTTAGTAAATTTATATTACTTTGTCCAAGACTAGACAGAGACTTTTATTCAGATTATTATTTATCAAAATTATCAAATCAGAAAAAATCAATGTAAATTTTGAAATTTGATTGCAAATAAATAAAGATCTTTTAATTTGGTAGTTAAAGATTTGCATGAATATAAAAATGTTGTTTCGAGGTTTGTGTGAAATTTTCCCGGTATATATGCATATTAAATAATTAAATTATTATTTTATAGACAGTTTCCATGGAAACATATTTCCATAGAAATTCTTTACATTTTATTAAACTGTTCATTTAATATTGAATAGGTTTATGACCATAACAAAATTTTATTAAACATGCAAAATTTGATTTTGTTTGCTAAATATATTTAATATTATTATAGTTACCTTTAAAATTATATAGTCTATCCAAGGAATACTTGATAACAGAATTCCCATTGCTAATGTCAAAATTCCTAACATTATCACCATAAGGCGCCCTGAAAAAAAAATTAAATCAATATTAATATTTTACAAAATAAAGTGTCATACCCGTTTGAATCCTATATTCAAAAGATTGTTTTTCATATAAATATCAGTTATTAATTAATAGGACAGAATATAAATCATTAGCTCATCAATATTCATTAGATTTAATACGAATGCGTTATGAATACAAAAATTACAACCGTAAAATGTTAATATAATTAACATTTCACGTTGTTGGACAGGAACCATTGAAATTCACACATTAATATTGAATAGTTATCTATATAGTGCCGAATTGTCACAAAAATTGATGAATTTAAGGAAGTAATATTTGCATACAAAATCAATTTACGCAAGGTTACATTTTAGATTTTTTAGATTTATAATTTTACCCCAGTTTTATAAGCGTTAATTAATTTGAAAAAAAAACATAAATAATAGAAACAGAAAAACATAAAAAAAAAATGTTAATAAAAAATCATATGGTTTTTTGATTATATTAACTAAAGGAAAGTTAGACCATCAATGTTTATATAAATAATAATATTTATGATGATTGATTATGGAGCTATTTTCATGTATGAATTATATTGCTTTTAATCTTTAGATTTTGCATTTTTTAAAACTATTTATTACAGTAATCAAAAATGCTTCTTATGCCATAGCATTTCAGTATTTGCATATTAACAAAAAGCTGCATTGACATTAAACTGCAAATGTGGATTTAATAAGTTATTACAATGTTTCTATATACAGGGTGCACCAAAAGTGCTTTTACTTTTCATCAGCAATGTCTTCGAAAAATTTTCTGCAATTTACAGCAGTATCAAAATAATTAAAGGTGGACACACATATTGATGATGTAAATTTAAAAACATAAAAATAATTATAAATAGATAAGCGAATTAGTTTTATTTAAATAATTATTATTATAAACTAAAAAGAAACATCGTAACAAGTATGGTCTATTACGAAGCATCTTTACGTATGGATTATTTCAAAATTTTCAAATTACATAAATATCTGTATTTTTCATTTTGACTTTTTATCCGTCTCTGTAGGTTTAGTCACAAGCTAAAAAATAGCAATCTAGAAGTTAGACATAAAATTGTTGATTATTCTAGTAAACTTGAATAACACAAAAAATGTCAAAAAAATGATTGATCTATATATTGCTTTAATATCAATATTTGTTAACAAAAAGTGTAATAGTATAAGACATAAAAGTAAGAATATTTAAATTAATTTCATAGGACGTGAAATTGTATTTTTACTAAGCCTGATGACACTCATGCCAATTTTATTTTGTTATTTTTCAAAATGCTAATCAAATAAAAAAATAATATTTTTGTATAGATCATTTGTGATAAAAAATGTAGAATATGCAATCACAGCAAATATAGAGACATCGTACCTAATTAAAATATTGTTCGAAGAAAATCATATTAAACCCAATAAATCTGCGCAAATTCAAGTTTACTAGAAACATCATCCTCACTGTAACAAGCATAAAAAATGAATAAATAAATAAATAAATAATGTTCATGCGATCTGGTAACATATCTAAAGGACGCAAAAAATATTAATAAATTGAAATTATGCATATTTACATAACAGATGTGTAAATTTATACAAAAGCTTATCGTAGAATCCAGATCAATTTATCATCACTCTGCTTAATTATAATTATACGTTCTAAATTTTTTTATCCATTTGCGTCAGGAGTTGATTCATGTAGAACAAGTGAAGATAAAATACAAAAACCAGTTGCGATATGAATAAATTAATGAAAATAAATCACACATTATTAAAAAATATCACAACTGGTAAAAAATTGCGTTAGGAATCCAGAAAATCTAGTTCCATATGACAAGAAGAGAATTTGATCTTTGGTGGGTTTTACTTCCTTACTTAATAGTAGTAAGGTTATGGTTCTAAAAGCAAATGTATAAGATTATATTTAAAAATTAATATTTATGTGTATTAATAACCTTGTATCATACATAATTTGTAATTCCATGAAATAATCACAAATTGTTAAATATTTGGTTATTTTTTGGCTATAAATAGATTGTTATAAATTAAACAATATATTTCAGTAAAACAAAATAATCTAGAATACATATATTGTCAAGAAGTATATAATAATATAATAATATATATATAATAATAATTAAATTAAACAACATAAAAAACTCAGTTTCATATTCTGTTTCTAAAATTATAGTCTATATTTCAAGAATTATAATAAATTATAATTAAAGTTTTAAGTAAAATAAATAGATAAAAATAAAATAGCTGAAAAAATTCAATAATTTATTTAAAAATCAAATTAAATTGACTAGAGTACTATTTTTCTATGCTTTGAACTATATAAATTAGCAAAATCATATTGAACTACATTTTCAAAATATAGGTATGATATCTATCTCTATTTAACTTATGCAATACGTTTATTTTCCAATAGTTAAGAACAAATTTTCATTGAGTTTGTTTCATTTTATGGCCGTAATTATTTTTAAAAGAAGTAATACGCATTTTTTTCAATGAAGTTATCAGTTTATAACTTGTCCAGAAAATAGCAGAGTTCACGATCAGATTTTATGATCTTGATTTTTATATCCGTATTTTATACCAAATTAAATAAATTAATAAATTAATGTCGTTTCAGATTAAATAATTTTTTCGTGACGTAGGTCTTGCTTTTGAAAAACGTCACCAGAACTGGTTCTGACGCAGTTTGACCCTACTCAAAATTTTACACATCTATTTTTAGTGACCCAAAAAGCGTTTTTTTGAAGACTTGTAATGGTAACCATGGTCGTAGATAGACTTTTAACGAAGGGGTCAGGATCATACAATTTTTATTGTTATAATGTCTAACCATACTAAAGTTAATATATAAAGTCGGTAAGTGTCTTAGGAATTTTATGCCCAGTTTAAAAAGTTTATACAAAGTCTGTCATTATTTTGTAGGAATTCTCCACAACCTTTGTTATTAATTATAATTTATATTTTATTATGAACTTGAACTTAATTTAATCTTTATTGTAATAATAAATCGTAAATTGAAAATAGTAAAAATATATAATATATAACGCAAAAGTGATACAGTTGCTACATTTTTGAAATGTTATGTGAAAATTTATAGATTATCAAATATTTATTCTGTAATTACAAGTGGGATCTTTATGCAATTAATAATTCTGAGAATACTTCTGATTTTTAACATGTAACAAAATGAACTCTGTGCTTCAAATGAGTTGAAAAATGATATCAAAAAATATGTTATAATATAAAAAGTATATACAAAATTTACTTATTTTAAACTCGATTAAAATCACGTAGGGTAGATCAGGGCTTAAAGATTGGCGGGTAAAAAGGTCCACCACCAATACCTCAGAAGACCCAACTAAACCTTTTACCCTGGCCAAGGTGTAAAAAATAAAAATTAAAAAAAAAATAAATTAGGTTAAAAAAGCCATTTTACAAGAGATAAATCAAATAAATAGTTATTCCAACTTTGCTGATTAATATTTCTGACGAACTACCAGATCAAGTTTTCTTACAGTGTTTCTCATTATCAGTGTCTCTGTAAAAATGCACCCATAAAATTTATATTTTGCATTGATTGAATAATGGAGCTATTATTTTGATAATCTATTTAAAATTAAAAGTTAAACATTGGCCGTCCCATTTTAAGCCGCCTATGGGTTAAAAAGGACCAGGTTACAAATTTTTGAAAAACAGCATAAATACACATCACTAAAAGGGTGAATTAGCAGGGAGTTTTACTAAACATAGTCAGATAATTGTTTGTTTGATATATACATAATTGGTTTGGTGTTCACAATATAATTGTTCAAAGTCAAATTGGACCTTTGTGCCTAGCCCTTTTGTAGTTGAATATAATATTTTTATTCTTTAATGATTCTAAGAAATTATGCAATATAAAATATATAAAAATTTGGCTTGAAATCAATTATAAAAACGAGTTCCATAATTCAATCTAAAATCATTTATAATTGTTTAAATCCTTATTTAATTCTGTTAACAAATTTCAATTAAGATATTAAAATTTAGATTTTCTGTGAAATGAGGTGAAACAACAGCTACGCCTATGATGGTGACTACAGTTTTTCAACCTCTTACGTATTTATAACACCTGATTTGGCTTGAACACAACTCGAAGGTAATTAAGAAAGTCTGCAGATTAAATATACATATTTTTTTATTTTTATGACTTGACGACGCAAACAACGTGTGAAATTAGGCAAATAGTTTCCCGGGGGTCCAAGTGACGTCAATATGATCTTGCGGTTTCTTATTGATTGTGATTGTGAGGTCTGAAAATCATTTACGCTAAAATACATAAACAACCGCTTTTAAATTGAAACAATATTTTTGCAGTTTGTTTTGATGATAAATCTTTGTTAGGGATTTTCCAAAATATTTGACATCGATTAATATATGGTTGAGAAAAATAATATATTTGTTTCATTATGTTTTCGATAAAAACATCATTGTCTGTTGATTCATTGATTAATATAAAATCAATGAATAGTAGATGTTCGCGTAGCAGATCATTATCTTGAAGAAAGTTTGCATTGATTAGATTTATTCCAAATAAATTAAAACCTACACACTAATTTTTTTGAACATATTTTTATAAACCTATATTGCATACACAACATATACCTTATAATACATATGTATTATAAGGTCTGTGATGCACACTTATACAAATCTGTGAGTAAAATAAATTTTGATCTTAACTTGGTTTGATGAATACTTGACTTGTAAAAACATAAATTAATATATTATTCAAAAATTATAATTAAAATGAGAATAAAATCATTAAAAATCTTATTATTGTTAAATTTTTTTAATACAATAGTAGTTATTAATAGGAAAAAGTTCACGGTTTATCAAGGACTATGGACCACCATAACTTTCAGGTCACATTCCCAATTTTTCGACATTTTACCCAATAATTATGGTTTTTCAGGAGATGATCTATGAATCTTGATTCTATAATGTTATCAAGACAACCAATATTAATATTTATGACCTTTACTAGGCCTGAATTTTTAAC
The DNA here is from genome assembly GCF_003426905.1 of Ctenocephalides felis. Lineage (NCBI taxonomy): Eukaryota > Metazoa > Arthropoda > Insecta > Siphonaptera > Pulicidae > Ctenocephalides > Ctenocephalides felis. Next base: position 35,465,135 of record NW_020537646.1, read on the forward strand.
CTGAAATAACATTCTCATACACAGAAATGCAAACATTACAAGCTACTTAAAAGTCATATAATTCATTATTACTCATTTTAAAAAAAAAAAAAAGATTTTTTTTTATTCGTATACATAGGCTCTCGTTTTATGTAAAACAAAAATTCGGTCTACAGAAGCATAACTTTAAAATTTTTGCAGGTATCTAATTAGCATGATATTCAATGCAACTAATTTAATTTATAAAATGAAACATTTTCATTCATAATTTATTAAAATTCAAATATTTGTTACAAGTATGCTAAAACATGAAAGTTTTTATATTGATTTATATCATTTTTAAGCACATCAGTTACTTCTATAAATATGCATAAATCCTTACCTTGTTCCATAAATAATTATTTAAGGATGCTTTTCATTGTAAGTAAGTATAGCAAAATAACATATCGTACGTGCGAGCAATTATGAATTACAAAATATGAAAGTTATAAAGCAAACATTTGCTTTCATGCCGATTACATCAATCAAAATTTCCAATAAATCATTATCTTGACAATCATATCGTCATTGTGAGAAAAAATAGCAAACTGGAACACATGTTTCTGATATTATTACATAATAATCATTTTACAATTGAGTTACCAGTTCAATGTTAATTGAATTTGGGTCAGTATGATATTAAATTTAAATAGTAATAAAATAATGCTATTAAAATTTAAAAAAAATAACAAAACGCAGATAAAAAGTAGATTGTAGAAAGTATTCAAAAAATTATATTGTATTGGTTTTGAAAATTTGATCTCGAGTATTTGCCAGTATTGGCATCAAATAAATTACATTGGGTGTACCACACGGAATCTGTCTCGGACCACTATTACTATATTGGGATATATTCCAGCAATATGTACGACTGTGAAATTCAAACTTTTAAATAATTGAAACCAATATCGAAATTAAGAACTTTATAAAATATAGGTAATAATGTGCTTCCAAAAACGGCCTTATATAAAATTATGAATCTATTGGTACTAAAAAACTAAGTTTTTTAAAAAAATAATAATGCCAAAGTTTCTGAACTTGTACGTTCATTGGAATCACTGAAAAATATAGAAATACTATTAAGTATGTTAGTTTTACAAAATACCGTATTTTTATTATCTGTTAAATTGAACTATGCCTTATTTTCCATAGCATATCGTCACCTAGAATTGTTATAAATTTTTCCACCATGACGGTTTTGTAAAATGGTTTTTACAATAAATACAATTTCATAGATCGTAGGTATTTAATTCTTACACAAATAATTTTACAATATGATAATTTCTCCATGTAATGTTGAAATTATAGCAAATTACAATTTCTAGAATCGTTATTACGATCGTTTAGCAACAAGGTAGACTGAAGATTATGTAAGGTGAAACAGAACTAGAAAGAAAAATGTTGGTATAAGAGTAAAATAATTTTAACTACATATAATAATTTTATTATACCGGTATTTTAGCGACCGACAAACATAAAATGTTCTAACGGGACGCATTTAATGCATATTATGCAAGTTGAGTTTTAGTTTTATGTGCTAAATAAATTAGATCATTATAGAGAAAGGTAGAGAAGTTATTTAAAAAAGATGCGGGTATACATTGTAATGTTGTTCTATGAACTAAATATTATTTTATTCAAGTCAAATAAAATATTTGCGACAGGTAAAAGAAATACATATTTCAAATATCTATAGTAGGCTAATAATCATGAAAATATAATGTAATAAATAATACAGTAAGACGTTTAGGATAAAACTATTCGAATCAATGATGTTAAATATAATTATATTGCATTATAATCAAACTGTTAAGGTTAAATTTGGACCTCTTTAAACAAACTATTTCGTGGAATATATTTGATTCATATATAATTTATAGGTTTGTTTTGTTAATGAAAGTAATTCGGCAATCAGCTGCTGGAAAGTTTTTTTTAACTATAATTATCAAAACTTGTTTGAAATAGAAATTGTTTTTAACATTATAAATATTGATAGAATCAATTTTCAATTTAGAAAGCTCAATGAGCCATTAACAGATGCTATATTGAAATTGGAACATTTTTCGGTAGCCACGATAAAATAACTAAACTCATAATAATTAAATTACTAAACTCATAGTTTGTTATGTATACTCGTAAATTATGTATATGTATGTTTATATAGTAAATTTAATTTCTGATTAGATTTTATTGCATTTTGCAAGCCTTAGACTGTTGAAAAGGTTTTGAATGGAGTGCAGATTGCTGCATTCATCAACATGGTTACGTATAATGCATGTGTGCTATGAAATAGACTCTATTTATCTTTGACATATCCGGGTTCAAGAGAAAATATTTAAACTTCACAAGTATGGAATTAAACTTCTCAAATGTACATTCTAAATTGAAATAAATTTATTTATACATGATGAAGCTCTTATTTTATTTAAACAACAGACAATGAAAATTAATTAATTTTGCGTGCAAGCATACGAGTACAATCAATTTTTAGGTAAGTGTTGTTGAACACTTTTAACATTTTACATTTTAGAATTTGTCTATTTACCTTGAATTAATATTTTTCCTTATTTTACTTTATAATGAAGCTATCTTTTTCATAGAAATATTTACCCACTCTTTAGAATTATTTTGTTAATAGTAATATATCTAATAATTTAAATTTTTAAAGAATTAAAATACTATTAAATGCAAATGAAAGTACATTGAACATGTAAATGATGTGTTAATTAGATGATACAAATGTATTAGGGTACAGTGGGACTTAAAACTCCGCGGGTAAAAAGGTCCACCACCAATATTTGATATATTAACAAGTAAAGTTAAGCATTGTTTAATAACAATATTTAGAAGTCGAGGGAAAAAGATCATCACCTTCATTCTCACTACTTTGCTATCGGGAGCTAAACGGCAATTATTCGAAATTCATAATAAAATTATTTTCTTTTGTTGTTAGTTTTTTTGGTTGTGAGCACTATTATTTTATTTGCGAGCCATTGATATAATGTTTATATAATTACGTTATTTAATTCTTTATAAGATCGATTGTTAATTTTAAGTTTCAAATGTTTTTTTTATCTCTATAAAAGCTCACACGTGGGTGGGGTAAAAAAGAACAACTCAACCTATATATAATAAAAATAAAAAGTAGTAAATTAAGTTGTAAAAAAGCACTTTTACAAGATATAATTTGAATAAACAGTTATTACAACTCTGCTGATGATTATTTCTGACAAAATACCAGATCAAGGTTATATACAGTGCTATCCCCATAAAAAATGTACTCATTAAATTTATGTTTTGTTTTGGCTGAATAATGTAGCGATTATTACGTAAAATCTCTTTAAAATTAAAAATGAAACATTTGATCTTAATAAAACATTGGATCAGAAATTAAGATGTTTATGATAATTCGAATAATTGGTTAATTGTTTTGCAACTCTTACTAATTTAAAGGGAATAATATTGTAATGTTATTTCATACTACATATTAATTGTTAATACAAAGAAAAGTGAATCAATATTTTTTTCAAAAGTTATATTAGAAAATGTAAAGTAATGTATAAAAATATCTGAAAATTTAAATTATTCCTATCGTGAAGTTCTACGATCTCAGATACGCAGATACTTATACTTTGAGATGCTGTAGACTTTCTCTGCGGGATAACAGCTGATCAGGAATAAAAACAGTGATTGCCAAAGCGAAACTTCACAAAACTATTAAATACATAGATACCTTAAATAGTGCCTGCTAATTGGATTTTCCAAGTACTTGCTATATAGCTAAGTGTTAAATAATTTATTGCTTATTATGTACTGTTTTTTTGATATGTTATGTCATGGTGAATACCTTGGTTAGTACGATTTATATCTACGTTAAAAAGTGGATATGACGTGTTGACAGTGAACAAACAATGAGATCACTAAAGTGTCAATGTGAAAATGATTTTCTTTGACAAATCAATACAAGTGATTCTCGTAAATGATTTGAACAAGGATATGGCGATGAGAATCAGATATTGCTTGTCAACATGTTCATAATATGTTTTTATATATTATTCTACGAAATAAAAATATTTAGTATTGACCATAACTTGATTACCTAGAATTATCAAGGAACTTTGATGGATATAAAATATACTGTCATAATTACAAAATTTTATAAAAAATATATTTATTTACTTCATAAACAAACTCATAAAATACATGAATTGTTGACGCAACAAATAATCAATAATGTAATTGAACCTTTTCAAGAGTAGGGCGGTGCACAAAGGTCCAATTATCTTTTAGCAACTATATTGTAAAAACTAAACCAATTGTATTACAACAAATAACACATATCAAACAAACAACTAGCTGACTATGTTCAGTAAAAATCCTAGCAAAATCATTATTGTACAATGTGTATGTTTGCTGTTTTTCAAAACTTCATAACTTTTTGACCCCATAGACGGAGTAAATTGGAATTGGGATGGGAATTGGGATTTGACAAAATTAATTGGGATTTTAAGGTATTTATTTTATTTTAGGAACAAAATACTAGCTATATTATTCAACCAATGCAAAATCAAAATTTCATGGGCGCATTTTTCACAGAGATTAACTCTGTAAATAACCTTGATCTGGCATTTCGTCAGAAAGATGTATCAGCAGAGTTGGAATAACTATTTATTTCATGTATCTCTTGTAAAACTGATTTTTTAAAACTTAATTTACTATTATATTTGCTATCTTGTTTTTTTAATGTCAGTGCTAATGTTCAGTTGGTCCTTTTTTCTCCACCCAGATGTAAGTTTTCATAGAGGTTAAACTTAAAAATAACAATACAGCTTATGAAACAATTAAAAATTATATTAGGATCTTATAAAGTAATCAACGGTGCTTACAATCAAAAAAATAACAACGAAAGACAATATTTTTTATGGATTTTCAAACTTTGAAGTTTTGCTCGCATTTATACATCGTATTCCTTCTACTTTCAAATATTGTTGTTAAAAATTTTCACATTGAACATAATAGAAAGAAGAAATTGAGAAAAAATGTCATATGGGCCGCCAGTAAAATATATGATGAATTGCCAAACGATATTAAGATGACCAATGATGACGATAAATTTAAAAGAAAAATAAAGAAATATTATAAGGAAGTTGAAGACAAAAATGACTGAAGAGTTATATAAATATATTTTAATTATCATAGCTATTATATCAATGAAATTAATAGTCAAATGAAATGTATATATAAAATATGAAAATTGTTTTCATAATCTCTCATACCAGGCACCTCTGTCTGTCTGAGATAGGAAAATAATGTGTAAATAACTTAAAAAAAAATCTTGATTTTACTGGTTTTTGAAATTTCAGTGGTGGACCTTTCTCCCCGTGGACCTTAAAGTCCCGCTCTGCCCTATAGAATAGGATTCTATATATCATTTATAGAAGTTTTCTGTCTAAAAAATTATTAATTAAACAAAAGAATAGGTTTGATGCGGTGTACTGATTAGACTATAATGAACTGTACATATGTCGACTATTTATTTATCTAGTCTCAAAAAATGGTTTTTAGAATAGAATATCAAAATCAATATCGAAAAATTTCAGCACATAATTGTTTCTCTAAAACATCACAACAGTCCACCTATCATCATGAACAATTCAATAATTCCACTATGCAATTCTGTCAAATATTTAGGCATGCACATTGATTCGAAAGTGACATGGAGAACGCGCATTGAATATTAAAAGAAACAAATCCAACTGAAAATAAAAGATTTTTACTGGCTTTTTCGGAAGAAATCTGAAATCTCTCTCGATAACAAGGTACTTCTGTACAAAACTATCATAGTGCCCATTTGGACTTATGGAATCAAACTATGGGGTTGCTCTTGCAAATCTAACAAAAACATCATTCAAAGGTGCCAGAACAAAATTCTGCGTATCCTTACTAATACGCCTTGGTATATTTCGAACTTTTGTCTACATAAGGATTTGAAAATCTCAACAGTCAACGAAATGATCAAGATTAGTATTTTTTTGCTCATATCAATTTTGTAAATAAGACATTAAAGTCCTGATTAACAAAAATAAATTGTAACAACAAAAAAAAATATGTCGACTATAATAAACTAAACATTTAAAGATTACAAAATTTTGCGTCAAATATAATTTTTTTCTAGTATTTTTCTAATATTTTTTAAATACTTTTAAAAATTTAAAACTATCCCAAATCTTTAAAAATCACAATTGTTAAATAAAATCACAAATTGCTTTAAAAATCAATTTTAAAATCAGCGCCCTGCAAGTAAAGTCACGATGCAATTGCTCCGATGTAGTGTGAAGAAAGTAATTCCTATCAGTGATAATCAACTAATCAGTCGGTCAGGCGGGCAATGAGTCAGTGGTCTGTATCGTCGTCTCGCGTTCTTTATCGTTATTATCTGCAGTTATGCACGGCTGCTGAACGATTACATGTAAGTCGTATAAATCGATTCACGAAAAGCAGGTCACTGGGACTTTCGTACGCGGAAACGCTCCAACCTCACTTGCACTATCGCTGCCAGTCTCGCTCGCGACGGCGTTGTTACATCGTCCGTGCACCTGACAGAAGAGGTCACTCATAGTACAATTAGTGGACGATGTGCAATTGCTAATTGATGGATTAGTTATGAGTCTTGGGATAAGATTGCAAGTGGCACGATTCAAATGGTTTCAATGTTTAGACCGGATAGATTTACTATGCATTTAAATAAAATTGGGCTCGCCCGTAGGTAAGCAGTTAAGAGCGACGGGACTTGTTTAAGAGACCCTGGGTTCGATACCCACTTCGAGCAGCCTGTTGTCAGACAGCAGTGACAACAATTTTCACTTGAAAATATAGATAGCAATATGTTTCCAAGTGAAAATAGCCCTTGCTCGGCATTGCTGCACCAATAAAATGTCAGCCTTATTACATTAATTCTAATAACAAAAAATCATCAAATATGGATGGATTAAACATTGTTTTATTTTTATTTATTTATTTATTTTATTGGGTTACCATCTAAAAAATACGAAGTAAGGAGAAACTTCAACCCAACAGCTCATAGGACGTAAGGTTCTGATTGCTGTTCAAAAGTAATATAAAAAAAAAATTAAATAAAACTGTTGCTTCGCGGGGCGTCATAACTCTCGATTGCATTGACCTTATGCATGTATTAAGATACTCTAATGCGTGTATGAATGATACTCATTTTAAAGTAGGAGTTATCAAAATTTATCTAAATATCAGGAATAAAAAAAATTGTATACCAAAGAATAATTGATAAGTTAATGCAATTTCTTTAGCACTCCTCTACTTTTAAGGTGACCATAATTTTTAAAGACAAAACTGGGAAGGCAATTTTTAGTTATGCTAATCCGGGACGAGGGGTGGTAGGTAATAACGTTATTTGATAAAGGGTAGGTAAGGTAACGTTATTTGAAGATACTATAAAAAGTTTTTTTTATATGAATCAATTTTTTTAAATCAGATTTGTGAACCATTAGTAAGAATTTTATTATTTGATTATTTTTTTATATATGATTTTCATGTTTTTTTTGCTTTTGAGTCTTGTATAAAATTTTACATAATTTTTTTTATAATTAATTTGTAAAAAATAGCATTTGTTCATTTTTTCATAACTTTCGTTAACTTACGTATTAATATATAAAACATTCGAGACAATTCGGGACAATCCTGGACAAAAGATCTAAATTCGAGACAAATTCTTCTAGACAAACTCGGGACACAAGGCGAAATCCTGGACTGTCCCGGCCAAATCGGGACGTATGGTCACTTACTACTTTAATACTTTAATTACATAAGACTTGAAAATGAAACCTAAACAACCCAAATATTACAACAGGATACGAAGTAAATATTTTTATTGAATGAGCCAATTGATATTATGTATAGTTAATGTCATATGAGCTTTAAAAATCCTAAGCTTAATCTTTTATCATCTACTAACTCGTACAGTTTTTCTCGTTAGATTTTAGTTTTATATAATGCAAACAGTCAATAAAAATTAAATAGTGTTTTTGATATATTCAGAGCTAAGCTACTTAATGGACTTTAATATAAATTCTGTACAATTCTAGTAAGAATTGGTGCATTTCTGTTTAACTGTGTCTGTTCAATGGATGAAAATGAAATCGGTTGACTACAGTCCAAATTTATTGTACTATAGGGTAGGGCAGGGCATAAAGGTCTAATTTGCTTTTCAGTAACTATACTAAATACAGTCTAAATCAAATAAACTATGTCACAAAACATGTCGCATTTAAAACAAACAACTGTAGGACAATGCTGAGTAAAATTCTCAGTTAATTTCTATTTGAAGAAATAAGTTTTTTTTACTATTTTTTTAAAATTTGTCATCTGGTCCTTTTTAAAAATAACCTTGATCTGGTATTTCGTCAGAAATATTCATCAGCAGAATTGTAATACCTATTAATTTAATTTATCACGTGTAGAATTGCTTATTTTAACTTAAATTATTTTTTAATTTATTAATATTTTATTGTTTACACCTTTGCCAGTATATAAATTCTATCGGTCTTTTTTAACAAGTTTACAAGCTTGTATACATGTTGAATTAAAAAACCGTTGTATCTTACTTAAAAATAACAATTATCTTATAAAATAAATAAGTAACGTTTACTTAAAAACTAGATTAAGGTATTATATTAGATACTCAATTTCTCAAGATTAGAGCTCAAAACCAAAAAAACTACCAAATAAAAAAAATTTTGTTATGAGTATTACTCCTACTTTTAAATATTGTTGTTGAAAAATTCTTAATTTCACTTCTTTTTGACATAATGGCGGCGGACCGTTTTACCCGCGGTCCTTTAGGCCCCGCTTTACTCTATTGTAATAAACTTAGTGTGACAATCATTAGTAAAGTTGTGATTTCAGAAACGTGTTTACAAATTAGTAGTTAAATATAAGATCTGGCTGCCTTATAACATAAAACGTTATTTTAAAGGTTTTTTCAAAATAAATTCTACGTATTGAACCAGTAGCATATATACTGATTAGCTATCCCGGTGAAAAGAAAAAAACTGCCTCATTTTTTTAAAATGAAAATGTAAGGTCTCGTATATAAATTCATTTATCAAAATAATCAGACTAAATAAGTCTCTCACGTTATTGCTCGTTTTCATCAACATATTAACATTTTGATTTTTCAAATATTTCTTTATAAGTGCCATATAATAAAGATAATGTAAAACTGTGGCAAACTGTCGTTTATATAATTAAATAAAATATTAAGAAAAATAAAATACGATCATCCTATGGATGAATACTAACGATATATAATTCAACCTTTGACTAAAGGTTGGGCCTGTGCAACATTTTACAAATCACTGAACAACCTTCTTCAGCGGCCAGCAGTCGAAGAACGCCGATTGCAACGCAAGTGTTGCAACAAAAGCGCTCCGGGCGGTCGGACACAAGATTCAAGATCAATTGGAAACGAGTAACCGTTTCACCCTCAGAAAAGAAAAGAAATTACAAGTAAAAATTTTCCGCAAGACGATGGAAGGTCGATTTTAACTTTGGGACAATGTCCTCAATCGATCACTTAAATAAAAATATATATAGCGATAAATCGACCTCGCGAATTATTGGAGATCGATATACGCGCGCCTGCACGACCGTGACACGCTTTTTGGTCTCAGCGGACCCCAAAATTGTCCATTAGCGCAAATCCATATATCACACCGATCTGACAAATAAATTATTATGAGCAAAGCATTTGTTTATGCAAATTTGGATGAAATAATCGAATTAAAATGAAAAATAACACGCGTGGCTTCGGTAGATAATTCAAAATAAAACAAAAAATAATCAGGTTTTTGAAAAAGGATAGAACAGGGCTTAAAAGCTGTCGAGTAAAAAGGTTCACCACCATTATCTCAAAAACAACTGAAGTATAAAATTTTTCAATAATACTATTATAAAGCAGAAGGCAAAAGATGTGTAACCAGCCATCGCCGTAATTCCTAACATGTCGTTATTAGGAGAAAAACGGCCAATATATATACAACAAAAGTATTTTATTTGTTGACAATTTTTGGTTTTGAGCTTTCTTATTTAGTTTAAGTATACGATATTATATATTTTATAATATGTACTGCTGTTTTCAAGTTAGATTTAATAGTTTTTTATATAACCTCTACAAAAACTAAATCAGCTCTATAAACAAACTTTTCTAAGCGCCACGATCGAATAGTCTCTTAGCCATTTCTAATTATTCTCGCAAACAATATTTTATGAAACTTGTGTGGAAAACTTTTCTCAGTGATCATTTTTTTATTTTAAAATTTGCGGTCAGGCAATTAAATTATAATTGCATGGTTTCTCCACTAAACACTTTTCAAAATGTTATTAATTACCCAAAAAAATGTATTAAGAGGCTTTGATTAAAACAAATACTGCCGCACACACCATTATATATATATATATATATATATATATATATATATATATATTTGTTTGTGAAATTATGCGCAAGTATTGATATCTGCTTTTGACCACATAAATTGAGCAACATAATGATTCAACGACCTACACCAAATTCTTTGTTTTGGAAAGTCCATCGTCTGTAACGAATAAATCTATAGACGATTTGCAGTGAGTTATTATATGTTTTGTAAATGTTTATAAAAAATGACCCTCAACCTGAGATGTGAAAAGAACTACGAAGAATTCATTGGTCAAGAATCAATATATTACTCACATTAATTCTATTGTAAGCAATGCCGCAGTTTAGCGAAAAGTGTTTGTATTTAAAAATAATTTCAATCTCAGACACACAGTAGCACATATTTCAAAGATTAGCATAAACGTGTAAAAAGATAATACGGTTTTACCTGTGCTAGCGATAAATCATGAATGAATGAATAGCTCGTTTATATCAACAATGAGTAAAAACTTTGTGTATGTATAAATATAAATAAAATTTCATGCCAAATTGATCAGCACATGAAACGCGCGCTTATTATGTCTTTTTTGCACGCTGGTTAGACTCATGAATAATTTCAGATTCACTTTTTTATAGCACGCGCGTAATAGCGCCAATAGCTTCTAACAAAATTGTTTTCATAGTGAATTAAATATATTAGCACATTTAAAATAAGTCTCCAATAGATGATTATTTGTAAATAATATTCAACAAAACATTTTTTTATGATTTGAATTTAATTTAATAGATGATTAGTTGAAAGTGATACTCGATATAAATAATTCACCTAATACTTTTTCATTACGTAAAATTGATCTAAAATATTTTGTGAATTATAAATTATACGGGTTTATTGAATAGTTTTAAAATAACTCAATCATGTTGGGCAGGGCATGAAGATCCAACTTGACTGGGCAATTAAATTGTGAAAACCAAATCAATCATATCACAACAAATAACACATATAAAACAAATAACTATCTGACTATGTTCAGTAAAACTCCCAACTAATTCATCAATTTAAAAATGTTTGTATGTTTTCGCTGTTTTTCAAAAATTTGCCTCCTGGTCATTTTCATCCCCATAGGCGGAGTAAAATGGAACAGTCAGAAGCAAGCAGATCCAAAGTCTTAGTTTGAATTTATCAGTGATTTTATAAAATAATAGCTACATTATACAACCAATACCAATTATAAATTACATAGGTTAATTTTTTACAGGGACAACACAGTATATAATTTTGATCTGCCATTTTGTCAGAAATAATCATCAGCAGAGTAGAAATAACTATTTATGTAACTTATGTTTTGTAAAATAGCTATTTTTAACTTAATTTACTTTATTAATTAATATTTATTGAAAAAGAAAAGAATCAGTTGGTCCGGTTTACCCTACGACATGTAAGCTTTTTTAAAGGTTATATAAAAACTGTTGAAAAATAATAAATACATCTCATAAAACAATCAAATAACGTATACTTAAATATTATATCACAGTCTCATAAACTAAATAATAGTGCTCACGACTTAAAAAAACTAACAAAAAAACATCGGATAGCCATACATCGAGATCTCAAAAACAAGTTAAGCTATTTATTTAATTTATCTCTTGTAAAATTGCTTTATTAACTCAATTTTTATTCACTTTTGCTGGGGTAAAGATTCAGTTGGTTTTTCTTACCCCACCTACATAAAAGCTTTTATAAAGTTTATATTTAATAACTGTTGAATCTAACTTAAAAATGACAATACATCTTATAAACCATTCAAATAAAGTATACTTAAATATTATATGAAGGTGTCGTAAACTAAACAACAGTGCTCACGACTGAAAAAAACTAACGAAAAAAAACCTCCGATAAGGCACATTAGGTAGAGATCTCTAAAACAAGTTAAGCTCTTTATTTAATTTATCTCTTGTAAAATTGCTTTTTTATCTCAATTTACTTTTTTGTTTACTATTTCTTATTGTTAACACCTTTGTCAGGGTAAAGTTTAGTTTTTTACCAGGATAAAATTTAGTTGGTCTTTCTTACCCCACCCAGATGGAAACTTTCATAGAGGTTATATAAAAAATGGTTGAATATAACTTAAAATTATCACATTGGTAAACAACAGTAGTCATAACCAGAATTTTTCAAACATTGCTGTTCATCTCCTAATAGCAAAGTGTCTACTTTCAAATATTATTAAAAAATTGAAATTTTACTTGTTTTTGAAATTCCTACCTAATATAAAATAATTTATAGCCCTACCTATTATATAATAATTTATATTTATATATATATATATATATATATATATATATATATATATATTGTATAAGCTACACTACTGTAATGTAATATTACACTAATGTAAAATAATTTCTAAACAAATCGAAAATACATGATGACTTAAAAATGTGACTAAAAATATTATTAGATATTTAGTAAAAACAAAGATTTTTTCAATATTCTGTAACATGCCTTAATAGGTATTGCAACAAATGCCTTAAATTATACAAATTATGTACCTTCTATCTTATCTTCAAACTATAGAGTTTTTTCAATACAAAAATCCATAATTTCATCATTAATATCGAATTCGTTTATTAATAATTTTTGCGAATAACGCAACGCAACGATTGCTTCGAATCGTAAGTTGATCTGTCAATTTACTCACGAAATTCTCATTAAGAGGAAAGTTGTTTTAAAACAGTCCGCGCTCATGATCATATGTTCCCATGTAGACAGAAATAACAAACTGGTTTCTTGAATTACCTACAGCTTTTTACTTTTTTTTTATTCTTTTTTGTTTCGGTTTTTGCAATTAATTTTCAATTGCATACATCGTGTATTATTTGGTCATGATGTGCAATTTGAGTTTTTTATTGATAATGATTATAGTTTTTCTAGTTTATAGTGCTTGTGATTTGGGTCGATGTTTTCGATTACTTTTAGTGTTGTAAATGAAATCTTGAAGATAATGTTTTTAGAATCATATTTGGTAATGCATCGATCATTAGAGACTCTCCATAGAATGTAAAATTTGTAAATTAAGCCCCTATACTTATTTTTTAATATAAGGATTTCAAACTAACATTGTTCAAGCTTGTTTATATTTTTTAATATGCTTTTGTATCCCAACAAATACTTTTTATATAGACATAAGTGATGAGAGAAATTTTAGAGGTTTTACAACATTAGTAGGTAACTTGAAGAAGACAATTTATTATGAATAAAATTTTTAGCGCAGTAAATAATATTGCTGTACAAGCATTATCTGAAATATATAATCTTATATGTTTTTCAAACGATTCAAGTAACAAGTTATTAGTCAACAAATAACAAGAATGTTAAATTTTTTTACACATAAATGAGTTAATGTACTTTATGTCTTGAACCTAATATTAAATTAATCAAGTTGCTTGTCTTAAACTTCAAATTATTCATCATATTCATAATAAGCTAATTTCGAAAGTCATTTTCCTCATTTTTCCTCTTCTATTTAATGTGATATGCTTATATAAAGCAAAGTATTTTCTTAACTAGAGTATCAATTTAAAGTAAAACTATTAATTATGCATGTTATTATCATTAAAACTTCTCTCAATTTGACTACATAATGTCCATATAGCATGCGAATACACACATGCATGTAATGTCATTAAAATTACATAATTTAACTAATGTAATACTAAAGAGTAATATCGGTTTGAGCAAGTGCAAGAGAATTTATAAAGCACTGTTGGCAAAGATAAAAATTAGTATACGAAAAATAATCTTGTGTTTGAATTTAGTGCATTAATAATTTTACATACACTCCATGACAAGTTAATTTCATAACAAAAATATTTGAAAGTAGAATGAAAAAGATATATAAACCAGCCATCATCTTTTTTTTATAAAACCTTCATAAAAGCTTGAGCATAGGTGGGGCGAAAAGGACTAACTAAATCTTTATTCCTGCAAAATTGTGAACAATTAAAAATAGTAAATGAGAAAAAAAAATAACTTAAATAAAACAATGTCACAAGAGATAATTTAAATAAATAGTTTTTCCAACCCTGCTGATGTTGATTTTTTAGATAAAATACCAGATCAAGGTTATTTTACAGTGTTATTTCTGTGAAAAATGTATCCACAAAATTTATATTTTGCATTGGTTTAATAATTTTGTAAAATTAAATATGAGGCATATGACCTGTTGACATTTTTTTTTTAAAAATAGCAATAAAACCCATTTCTACTACGATGAATTAGCTGGGAGTTTTACTAAACATAGTCCGACAGTTGTTTCTTTGATAAGTGATATTTGCTGTGATATAATTAGTTTAGTTTTTACAATATAATTGCTCCAAGTCAAATTGGACCTTTGTATCCCGTTCTATCTTACGTATAAAAGTTTTTTATTTTTATTAAATAATTTTTATATGATTTTTTTAAAAATTCTACTTAAAATTTTTTAAGAACAAAGTAACTTTTTATATTGAACGCAAAGCTAATAATGAGTTAAATTCAATTAATTTAATAACTGCGTGCAATAATATGAATTTGTTTATATTATAGTCTAATATGGAAATTATGCAATTGCATTTATTGTTGATAGCTATCTTCAAAGGGAAAGTGCATCCAATATGACACACTTATTTGTTATGCATTATATATGAAATATGCACACGGATGTATGTGTGTATTATAAAACTTGTTCGTTTTATGTCACATGTTCGGTGAGATAAATAAATATCAGTTATCGAGTTGCACGCGTCCGCAGTTTTCACTATCGGCCGCCCAGGCATCGATTATATTACATATACCGCGGTCTGAGGAGAAAAGCGAAAAGAAAATCCTTAGCTCCATAGAAAAACGAAGAAAATTTAAATTGATATCATTCTTGCTTTTATTTTCATTGTTATAATCAAGTAGAAATTTAAAATTATTAAAGAATAAATAAAATTAAAATTAAAATTATAAAAATAAATATTAAATACTTATACAGACTTATATTAAATAGGCGTATGATCAGTGCTGGATTTACAGTAGGGGCAATCGGGGCTACTGCCCAGGGCGGCAAATTTTAGGGGGCGGCAAAATTTGGATAGTTAAAAAAAATTCTATACAATATAATCAACTTTTTTTAACATTTTTTATTTCAAGAAATATAATTAACAAATCATAATACGATTGCAATGAAAAATTTGGGTTGAAATAACCAATAACTAACATTTATTATTTTGCCTTGCATCCCTCTCAGAACGTAAATTTTCAAATTGGTTTATAAGTTATCAAATTTGGCAGTTTGGCTAATATAAAGATCCGTAAACAAGCTGAAAGTTTAAGAAAAATATGTTCTTTAGTTCTCGAGTTCTCTTAAAATGACGAATTTGTCTACTTCCAAGCTTATAGCGTCGAAAAAAAATTAAACTAGTGACTCATGGCATTGTGCCTTAAGACAAATTCCTGAAACATCTCGTACTAAACATTACATTTTATAAAGAACTTCAAAATTTTTTGAAGAATGAAAAAAAAAGACTTTTAAAACACATTTTTTGTATTTTGAAATTTTTTGAAAATTATGAACTTTTTGCAAAGCAATCGCGCTGCGTAGTTGTTTCAGAGAAGAAATATTGAAATTCAATTACCATTTTTCGTAATTGCCTGTGCCAAAAGCTAATCAGCACGTCTCCCCATCAATACAAATCTATTATATTTTAATTATTCAAGTCGATTTCGAGAACACGGATCAACCGATTTAAATGATTGATAAGGAGACGTGCTGATTAGTTATTGGCTAAGGCAGGTTCAACTGTTTTGAAGATACGGGCCAAAATGCCAAAAATGATAATTCAGTTTTTGAAAAAAAGCGTCCAATATCATTCAAAAATATTTACAGAATAAATAACTGCTTAAATTTGTGGGGGGCAGGTTTAGCGGTTTCGATAAAAAATTTGAAAAAGAAATATTTGGCGGACAAAAGTGATCATAATACATATGCACATTAAATTATCAGATATTTTAAAGATATTATAATAATAAGTATAAATTTTGTTTACATTTATATGCGTTCTGTAAAATTGTTTATCCGTTAGACGGCGACGTGGCGCTTACGCGCTTCTATTTTTTGTCCCTACGCAGGTGAAGCAGCGCGATTGCTTTAAAAAAAAGTTCGAAAATTCGTAAAATTTCAGAGATGGGGCGGCATTTTTGTCAGTGCCCCGGGGCGCCAAATTTCTAAATCCGGCCCTGCGTATGATTCAGTCAAGAATATATTAAATTTCATTTCTATAATAGTAAGTATGAAACTATCACTAGTCCGTCAAAGCGAGGCCTAAAAGTTGTGGGTAAAAAGGTACCATTATTTAAAAAAAAAGTAATTTTAGTTGAGGATAACAGAACATAATGTTTTACGTGTATTCATTACTTTATGAGAAAATGTCATTTTTAAAATTGGATTAAACAGCTTTTTTTATACAACTTCTAGAATAGATTATATTATGGTTGGAATAAAAAAGACCACCTAAAATTTAAAATTAAAATATTAATGCTAAATAAGTTATAAAAGCAATTTTATAAGATATATCTACATTAAATCAAAAATTATTTTTACTCGAATGATAAATTCTTTTCATACGCAGGTTGTATGCTTGTATGCAATGTGATCTTTGTAAAATGTAACTCATGTATGTAATGTAATGTAAAATGTACTCATAAAATATATAATTCAAACAGAAGTTGTATTTGTAATAGTTGTATTTCAAGATATAATGAGTCTGATTATGACGAATTGAACGGAATTACTTACCAAAGCAACATTTATGATAGTCGTACTAAAATATTTTTAAAAAATACATATTTAGATTATAATTTTTAATTTTGTTGTTCAACCCAATACTTAAAATGCATCATATTGACTAAATAACGTAGCTATCATTCCAAACTACTTCAAAATTAGAAATAGAATAAAGAAGCTTTTTGCTTCCTGGCTAACCCTTGTACCAGATGACAAATTTTAGAAAATTAGCAAATAAAAGAATAAAGTAATAAACCTTTTTACTGGCTGGCTAATCTTTTTTACCTAGCCCATAAACCAAATGACAAATTTTAGAAATATAGCAAATAAACATATTTTTACAATCATGTAGTAGAGTCATTCGCTGAACATTGTTGAATTATTCATGTTATTCCTGCTCTTTGTTATGGTGTAGTTGGTTTGGTTTTCAAAGTATAATTTTCAAAATTCAAAATTAACCTTTTCAAAATGGATTTATTTCGAAACGTGTACTTCGTAATTATAATATTTTCAAAATTAAGTGCATTATAAGTAACAATTAGGAAAAATATTTCGGAACTAAATTTTCTTTTCTGAAGTTCTCTTGGAATTGACTGATTCATGTAATTGTTAAAAGTCAAAATGTATCTTTTAAAATGGATTATTATCGAAATGTGCACTTCGTAAATATGATATTTCTGAAAATCAGTGGATTATAAGTAACAATTTCTAAATAAATTATTTTGTATAGATAAATTCTTCAGGACTTAATTTTCATTTCACTCTTTGAGCTCAGTGATTCATGTAAGCTCTCCAGTCAGAAGGTTTCGCAATGTGAGACATAAAAGCAACAAAGTTCAATGAAACTGAAGTAAGTTTACAGAAAATCATTCTTTTGTGACCGATACGTTTTTTTTTTTTGACTTGTCATGTGTTTATATTTGTCTTCTATCACAAAGTTAAGTAACGCGCAATTCAGGTTAAAAGATGTTGTAATGTCACAGAAAGTACGCGGTCTAATAAATTTGTAATTTCGTCGTAATATTGACCAAAATAAAATCAATCCGAATTACAATACATTTTTTGATAGTGATTGCTGTAAAATTACTTTTTGTATTTAAAATTACATATTTAACATAATATAATTAATTTTACACATTAAGCATATTATCAGTAGACATATATTTTTGATACTTTAAATTCCTAATGCATACATTAAAATCAAATTAATTCTTATATAAGTACACATCTAATTTATTATTATTTTTTATTCATGAATGTCAAGTACAAGTTCTGAATTTTATTTTAAATTATATCAACTTAATTTTTTTAATTTAATTTGTAAACCATGATTGTTGCCTTGGAGCATCAATCCGGTTTGATGGCGAACCAGATACTTAACGCTTTACTGGGTCTCTCTTAATTATCTACTACATATATTTGCAATTTCAATTAGTTTATTTATCATAAAAAATTAAAAGTGATAATTTTATAACAATTTAAAAAAAAACAAGGCAACCGATAAAAGAAAAGAATTAAAAAAATTGAATACTAATTTAAATTAATTTTATAAATTAAATTTAAATCAGCTAAACTGGTTATAACTTGTAATTCTTTAGAACTTGCTAAAATAAAATTTGACCAAAAATCAAATTTGAATAACTATGTGCTGTTAACTGAATCTGATTTAAGAAATTTCAAACTATATTTCTGTTTTTATCAGCTTTAAAAATATTACTTAATTTATGGTGAGAGTCAAATCGATCCTTTACAATTAATAGTAGGTAAATAAAAAATGTTAATATTTTAACACTTATAAGTATTTAAATCTTTATTGATCACATCAATCACAGTGAGTTTTTGCACTAAATATTACAATGTTTTGAAATAGTAAATTTATTTTACCAAAAAAATATATAGAAGTAGCAGTATAGATATAATAGTCTTTAGTAACCATAGCAACATTATTGTTACTATGTATAATATTACTATATACTACTCGGATTTAAGGGAAAACTAGAAAAACGTAAAACATGTAAATAGAGTAAAAACTAAAAATAAAACGTTACAAAAATAATGGATGAAAAAGTGAATGGACCTCAAGCTTTAGGTAGCAAATTTACTTTAAGTACTGTATTGTGCGATTAAATTGACAGATAAATATATTTGTCCAAGACTGATTAATAATAACTGACAGACAAGTTATTAAAACGTATTCAATTTTTAATCGTCCTCCACAACCTATATTCAGTATTGATTGATATATAAACAATTATTAAAACAGTATTTAAGTTAATCGCAATGACCCCAAAGAAGTGTTATAATTGTTGTCTGATTGAATAATTATCGATAATAACAAAATGATGATTACTTGTTAATGATAGGCTACTCTTAAATGCGGTGGTCGACCATAACCGCAATAATTCATTCGTTTTAAAATTATTTACAATAAAAAATATATATTTATAAGTCAGTTAATAGCGGTTTGTCTTCACATGCAATTTGTATAAAAGTTCTAGTAACCTCACGTAATTCATACTATATTTTTACGAAAGGAATTCTCGCACTGTTTGAGTGTAACATATATTAATAAAGCCAACGTTTTTTTATTTTCGAAAATAATGTAAGTAAATATGAAAAAGTTACAATAATCTCATAATTATTATAAACAAATTTATAAACGCAATTTACGTCTACTTTCAATCAGTATATATAAAAGCACAAAAGTTTCATTGCGTGAAATAGTTTCTTCGTAGTACATACAATTTTTAACTTTACGAAGGAGAAGTTTGTTTTCGTCGTTTATTTATAATTCAAAAAAGAGTGTTAAACTTTTCGTCCACGTTTAAGCTCATACTACCGAATCGATTTTAAAAAATCAAAAACTGTTCGAATCATATCAATTGGGAATGAAACTGATTAGTTTTAGGCGAAAATCTACCGAGCCGTTTTCTTGTAATTAAGTGTTAGAAAAAAAATTATACCGAATTTTATGGAACTTTTTTTGGCGATATATATCATGGTCTTATAGAACTAACTAAAATATTACGGCCTTACGACAAGCAGTTTTATTTTAAAAAATCATCATAGTTTGAGAAAATGAGTAGTTTTTGTGACGTTTGTTAAAATTAAAATTAGACGATTTACTTGGTATAACGATAGAGTACTTGGCCTGAATGAACGTACTAAACCAATAAAGTCCTACGGAAACTGATTCAATTATAAACATTGTTTAATTTATAAAAATAACGTGTTCGTCTCTTTTCAATTATGTGCAATAAATCAACTCGGAATACTTTTAATCACTCATAAATTAATTTAGTTTTTATTGATTAAGTCAATTATTTACACATATCGGGAAGTTCATGTAACTTGCCTCAAGGCAATACCAACTAGTTTTTAAATAATTTGATATATCAATTTTTTTTACACAGTACATTCAGCTATAATTAAAATTTTATTATAATAACTTTCGGAAACTTTATTTCAGAAAATGTTAAGTTAATGAATCGCTTTATATTTTATATTATGATTTACTTAATTGGTGAGCAGATGGAAAAAAACGTATGTATAAAATATATCTTCATAAATGACCTGACTATATTTAATAGTAATGTCCAAATTGTAATTGAAAAGATCCGATGAATAATAAAATGATATTTTTGTATTTATATATGTGATTGATTTATGTTTTTTACATACTTTATCAAAATATGTAAAGCAGCTTTAATAAAAGTTTGAAATTATTTTTATTAATTACACCGGTCCAACAAATAAAAAAAATTGCATGGGTCATTTAAAGCGAAAAATGCCAAATATGACTTAAATAATAAGATTTTACAGACAAATATTTTCTTTTTGTAGCCATGTGGCAATGCTTTAATTATGCTGTTTAAAAGCTTTTCCAAAATAAAATGATGTATTCTCGAGGTAGTATAATGAAACTTGTAGGTATAAAATTCATGTAACTCGATGATGGCGCTTTAATACAAGAGCTTAATTTTTAAATACAAAGAACAAAATATTAACGCATTTCTTTTAAGATTATAGTTATTGCACAAATTTATTTTTAAATTATTCAAATTTAATGCAGCCTGTTTGGTCACATGAATAAAACTGTAGCAAAGTTAGACCCATCGACGTTGTTTATGAGAGTGGTTTATGAGACAACAAAACATTAGGTAGGTATATAATATTTCACAAAAAGTAATAAAATACAGCAAGTAAATAAAATGATATAAAATTTATGATATATTTGTTTTTCAACTAACCTCGTTTAATTTTGCCTTTATCCGAAATCATCATTCCTAAAGGTGTAGTTTGTTTTGAATTTGGCATAGAAAACATTCGGTCCCGTGCAGTGGCGCCGATCCGCCACAAATTTTTGTGACCCATGGCGACCCTGAAAAATTAAAAAAAATTATATAAAAAAATTTATAAAATCAATTATGAATATAAAATATAGTTCAGAATATAATTCCATGAAGTTGCTATGAAAATTATAAATGAGGTAATGTTAACTAAATGTATTTAATAATAAATAAAAATATGTACTGGTCCATAACTTCAGCAAATTCAAGTTGTTTTTTTTTTCAAAACATAATTAAATTATCAACTGGTTTCTAACAGAGACATGTTTTTGAAATAGTATATTATATTAATTTATTTATTATATATTGTAATAGAAATAATGAATATAATTAATATAATTATCTTGTAGTAAAAATAAATATCACTGCAGCATCGGGTTGTCCTGGGTTTGAATATATTATCTAGTGATCACAACTAAGAAAGTATATCTATCACACTTCGACTTTATTTATTGAAGTAGTAAATAGTCTATTTATTTAATTTGGGATCTTAGATTTGATAACCTTGACATGGAAATTTGTGCAGAGTCATCTTCTCTACAAATTACAATTGATCGCAAATTACGTCTATTATGTGTAATGAAAATGTCTATTAACTCGATGCATATAATTTATTACCAATTGACAAGAAAATTATAAAACTGAAAGACGGCCGATGCAAGTTTCAATAAAAATTATAATATCAGATCAGACCAGTTTGATATAAAAATAAAATTACGACCTGACATATCTGTAATTGTAAACATAATTGTGTGACGAGATGTAGTGAAGAAGTTACTTTGTTGCACTTGATTGTTGATTTATGAAGTTTACTTGAAAAGTAGAGTAATCAAATCACTTATATTTAATATTTTTGTGTTGAGCCAATTTTTAAAATTGTCTTTCTAATTATTAAGCGCTTTATGTCTTAATTAAAACAAAATCGAATGATATCTTTCGAAAATGATATAAATGTCAATAAACTGTTTATTTATCGGGTTTTGAAAGTTGCGAATATTCTTACGCAAAAAACCATGGTGGTAAGTTGTACTAGACAAATTAATACTTTCTACTGATATTTTTAATTGATCATCTGCATATTTATCATCAGATTCAACTTTCTAAATAAAATTTTGAATGGATTATCTACTAATTATATGTAAATTATTTAAACTAGAGGTAGTTAACACAGCATAAATAGTTTATTTATATTTCAGAATAATAATATTAAATTTACAAATTATTAACGCATTAAGAATTTTTTTTTTATATACTTATATACTGAATGTTAGCTCTCTAACTTTCAATAATTTGCTTTATTAACATAAAATGTAAAAACATAAAGTTTTCAAATTCAAATATTTACTATCGAAACAAATAAATTTGATCTCATTTTCCATATTCTATATACTTTTTCAATGTTTGCAAATCCTAGGTGTTTAAATCTACATAAAAATTAAACAAAATACAAAATGATAATGTAATTAATCTAACTGAGCAATATTTTTCCCATCTGATATCGACAATTGCACGTGATATTTTTAGAAATAAAAGTTTTTTTGATTAGAATCGGTCTTAGTGTAAAAAACAGTTGCATTAATTAAAAAGAAGCAGTTAAAATGATAAAAATAAGTCAAATATAAGGCTGTGAAGCATTGAAAAATCTGCAATTCAAATTACGCAATTTTAAATTTTAATGAATATTTATACAAAGTAAAATATATTTTATATATTAATGAACAACAGTCTAAATGAACAGATAAATATTTAAAGTAGCTCTGAATTACAATTTTCAGAATGAGTTGTTATAATAGTTGTAAAAACTAAGTAACTGGTTTATATGAATAATTAATAAAAACTTTTAATTTGTCTCACCTAGAGATAGTTATCTCACTTACAATTATTTAAAATCATAAAATCTATGTAAGTAGATTTATACTTATTTATTAGGATTATCTTATAATTCTATTTCAAACAAAAGTAGTCGAAAATTGCACAATGTACTTTGAATTTAAAATATAATTACTTGTAAATATTTGGGATACAAAACTGATTGTTTTTAGTGCTCGACCAAAAGTATCAACATTTTGCTGCATTTTCTTTCGTTAATTATTATTTGAACTTTTTATGCAATCTAAATTTCAAATTTCTGCCTACAATTTTCTTTTGGCTCTCTCTGATATAATTTAAATTTAAAATTTCTGCACAACTCTTTTCTAGCACACATCGTCAAACACATATATTAATATTTATTACAGTTTTTTCTGTCTATAAATATAAGAATACGATTTTTTTTGAATTTGGGCGCTAATATTATTTTTAGTACATTTTAAAGCTCTAATGGTAGTCAGTATACATATAGATGGGCAAAAGTGACTGAAGTTTTCTACTATAATATCTGTTTTATTCCCCTGATTTTCTCTTGTTTTAAATAAACAAAGAAATTTGTAAATCTATGTTAATGAAAACTGAATGCGATAAATCCGGCACAACAAATTATTAGTGTGTCAAGATAAATGAGATATTAAACATATAATTCTTATCTCAAATATGAAAGAGTAGACTATTGTTTATTCATTAAATAAATACAAAACTAGATATTTGCCAATAGCAAATACAATTTCTGTCCGTACAGACATTTTTGGCACGACATTGACATTGTTAGAGAATTTCGACTTGCAATCATTAACAATGTATTTCTTTGAACTTTTCGTATCTTTAACCGTACACTACACATGAAATTTCGGTTGGGTAAATTATTTATACAAACATGATTTTAAATACAATATGACTCGATAATGCGTTACGACAAGTAGGAATTATTTGCTATTCTAGGTACTATACCTTGAATGGTAAATATTTATCTTAAGAATCAAATATTTGAAAACAACAGTTTTTTACATCCGCATTGTTGCAATTAGGTTGTCATAGTGGAAATATACAGATAGTGTAGTAATACTTTTTCCAAGTAAATTCTATAAAGTTAGACAGGTTATTAGAATTAATGAGCAAATGCAGTGTTTATAACCACAATGATATATGTTACATTAATAAAGATATCCCAAACTAAGCAATTTTGTAATACGCGAATGAGAAATAATTATATTTGTGAATTTCCCAGCTCATTCGCGTAATATGTAGTAAAAAACATTTGTTAATTGATAAATATCTTTTGATATCTTAAACTGCTTCAACTTACTTGAAACTATTTTGAATCACGGTTCATATTATTACGGTTAGAGTTATTTATGTGATCTAAGAGGCGTTGGGTTTATATTATTGCAAACATATAATATACTCTGCATGAAATATGAATCACGGTTCATATAAATTAGTCATCCCTATATATACTAAATTTGTAGAAATTTTAATAATAATGTTGAGCATTATTTAATAACAAAAAATAATATATTCGTCGAATATTCCATGTGTATTGACGAATAATTAACTTGATGACGGCGTATAAGTTGTTTTGAATTAAAATCGAATAATCTGATTTGACATAATAATTCAAGTATCATAAAAGCAGCTGTGAAATTTAATAACTTGAGATAAAGAATCAAAAAAATCTAAAAACATTATTTTCTGCAATGAAAACTATTTCTTGAATTTAAGCCAGTGTGAAATATCTATACACTTTTATAGTTCTGTAACAAGAATAAACAATCAAAAAATAGTCACAACTTAATTTTATATAATTAATCATATCGAATATGTTAAACTCAGAGAAAATGACAGAATATATTGCATTATCACATATAAATTTTGGGTGCATTGCTTAACTGAGCATCCATATCTCTCGGAAAAGCCAGTAATCTAAATGGTTGTATATATGTATATTGAAATATATAATGTTCTAATTTTATAATAATAAATTAAAAACATTTGTATTGAAATAATTTATGAAATTTATATAAGGCTATTTATTTTTTTTAATATTTAAATGCTTCAAACGTAGATTATTATGCTTGGTCTTACCATTTTAGCAAAATTATGCATTTTTACACTTTTATCAGTAGTAGTCTATCAGTTGGAAATCTATCTCAAGATTTCCAAAAAAATTATTATATTTCATTTCATGAAAAATTCCATTTCAATAAGGTTTTAGTTTTTCAAGGAACGGAGGCATATTTCAACCATTATATCAAACCATTAAAGGTTAAATAATCCCGTAAGTAATATTTTCGCATTTAAAACTAATTGAAAATTTTTAATTGTCAGATTTAATACCTCAAAATTCAAAATGATTGCCGAGGACATTACTGTACAATGCAATACCTAAGATTTGTATATCAATAATTAAGTACTCCTGACCTACATCGATAGTGTTTTTATCAATATAAATCTATTACTCTCATTTAACATAAATCCTTACTTACACACATAAATTATATAATTGTCAATGATCTATTCTACAGATAGTTTATCAACAAGAAAATTACTACACCAAAGGTATCATAAAATAAGTTTATTTATATGTAATTACTAGGATAATTATTATGAATATAGATAGATATGATATATGACAAGAGACAAATTTTATGTTATGCTTGACAAATGCATAGAATGCAGTCGAACAAGTTTTCCCTACATGCGGAATTCACATAATACAACTATAAAGTCATACAATATGCAAGAGTTCGGAATTATTCGATTTTCATAAAAGATTAAAATAAGAGGTAATAATTCTGTCATCCCAGTGAATCAATGATTAAGTCAATTTTCACTATTTTGCAAGGATTGGTTTCAAAGTTTGGTTATTCATGCAATATCGCGAGTTTAAAATTAATCGTTTAAATTTTATATAAAGTAATTCATTAATTTTTGTTTTTCACTGATAAAATTTTAATTCATTTACTGGGATGACAATTTGGAATAATAATCAATTCCGTCAAAATTGCATTAGGTTTATCTACTTTTCACCCTCAGTGTTCCAATTCAGAAAAAAATTATATACTTGCAATATGTAACTTGGGACCTAACTAATATCTTAAATGAAACTTTTCAGATGTTTAAAACTACTTTAATAGAACTTTTCAGAATGTTACGTTAGTAGAAAAATAATATTCTGGATAGATTAATTATTTGATATATCAAATATCATGAAAATAAAATATATATTTAATACTATTTTTTTGACTTATTATTTAAGAATATACGTAATCAAGTTTTACCCGGACTATTAATATAACTGTAAATATTTTTGTAATACATTTAATTAACACAATGTAATACATATAATTAACTTAGGTAAGTACTGAATGTATTTTGTAATACATAAACTATAATGATATTTATTTCACCATAGATAAGAAAATTTCACATCATCACAAAAATATGTTTTTAATGTTTATTTAATCAGACATGATATTTCTAAATTGTATTTATTTACATGTTCAGAAATAAACTAGTTGGTATTGGTATTGGATCGATTCAGAATTGCGGGCTAAAACGTGGCCGAAAATTTTTTCACTTTTCTGCTATTTATAAAGAAACGGCTTGGACGATCGTCGCACAAAACTCAGAAACGCTAGTCCTCATCGAGATACATCGAATGGCTTTTAAACTTTTGAAATTTGTTGAACTGTTTTTGAGAAAACGTCGATTTACGGCAAAAAATCTGTTCACATACAGGTACACAACACACATACTTTTTCCAAATTTGGTCTCATTCGATTCAGAATGGCTTGAAACGTCGAGAAAACATAAAATTAGCTAATCGGATTTTTTTATGAAAACATAAACTTCTCCTTCGGGAAGTTAACTTATATGTATTTGATTATGTATTGAATAAGTAGAAATGATATTGATATATTTTGTCATAAGAAGTAGAGATCAATTATCAAGAATTAAGTTAAAATTTTACAACAATTTATACTGTTTTTATTCCAAACCCTATAATTTAACAAACAAAATTTTTTTAAAAGAAGACTTTAAATGTTTGAGATCGATTATGAAAACCATTGATAGGAAAGAAATATCTTGAATAATTTTTGCAAAACCTTTCATAGACCAATTATGTTCAAAGGGTACAATTTGTGTTACAGGATCAAAATATGATATTTTCCATTCAAATAGACTCATTTGATTTTATTAGGTTTCAAATGTTTAACGTTAAAGATTTTATTACCGTTAACCATAAGTTATTCGATCACTGAAGTTATTAATATTGTATTGACCGAGAATATTGAAACAAAGAACATGGTAAAAGATAAAAAAATATCGTAAATGAATATTGAGAATATCAATAATATATACACATCCAGAACGAACACATACACACACATACATATATATATATATACAAATGTGTATATAAGTGTGTAAATAATTTGTATGTGTATGTCGCATGCTTTCGCGAATGAGTAAAAATGTGCATGTAAATAAATATCTGCATGTAAGCAGACAAATTGAACGTATTACCGGCGTCCTTGCAAGCCTACAAAGATTTCAAAAGATTTTAGCAATCTCTCAGAAGGCTTTTACTGCGAGCACACATTGCGGTTGGTTGCTTAAGACGACGCAAATTGCAGATCAGGGATAACGAAACTCTATAAATATAAATATATACGGATTCAATTTAATGCACACCCGTTTGATTGCCACGAAATGCGCGAAACGACGAATCACTTACGGCTAAGGCGAGCCACTAGCCACTATGGACAACGGGGATCATAATCGACAGGTTCAACTGGCACTGGTTCAATGAATTTATTACTTTTAACAAGATACAATACTTGCGAAGTGAAAGAACACAGGGATAAATGATTTGTAATGAATTATATTTGTTCTTAAATTTAATTTTGATTCTTCAATTCAGTATATTCAATCATTAAAATTATACAACAATCAGAGCATTTGACCAAAGATATAAACTAGTGGGGTGCATGGCATCGTGCCTTAATGCAAATTGCTGAAACTTCCCGTACTGTAATTAAAAATCTTGGTACAAAACCCAAACAAAATTACATAAAAAGTGTGCACTCTATAAAATATCTGATAATTTGATGAACATATGTCCAATAAACATTTTTCGCCAAATGACATTTTTTAACTTATTTTTATTGAGAGTCCATAACCCCTGGACATGCCTTCCCAAAAATCTAATCAGTTCTTCATCTTGTCAATACAAGTAAATTGTTTTTTAAATGATTAAAATCGGACTCTCCATTCTCTTAAAAACGGAATTACCGTTTTTGGCACTTTTTGTTCCGAAACAGCTAGACCTTCGCCAAAAACTAATCAGCACGTCCCCTTATCAATACGAATCGAATGTTTTTTGAATTATACAAATCGGTTGATCGGTGTTCCCGAAATCGTCGACAAAAATTTGTATCCGCACACACACACCCATTTTTTCCAAGTTATGCCAAAATATTCAAAAACCTTTGAAACGCAAAGATATATAAAATCTTTCATTTTCGATTTTTTTGCGATGACTATAACTTACACTACGGGAAGTTAATAAAAATTAGAAATGATGTATATAAAATTTAATATATATATACAGTTTTTGCTTGTACCTACTTCTATATGATGTGGTTCTATCAAATAAAAATCAATTAGATTTCAATCCCTTGATATGCATTGTGTTTAAAATTTTGTGAAGATGAAGGAATGTTAAGAAAATAATAAATGCTTTTGCGAGGAAATTTGCTTTAACAATGAATCTATCAAAGTATGCTAGCTTTATTACAAATTTATAACCTTTATAAGTAATTTTATAGTAGTTCAAACTAATAGAAATATGTAGGGCTAGGCGGGGCACAGACCCAAATTGGAGACCTTGAGCAATTAGATTTTGAAAACCAAACCAATATTACAACAAATTATGTCACAACAAATAACACAAATCAAACAAACAACTATCTAAATATGTTTAGCAAGCCTCCTAGCTAAATGAAAATTGTACAAATATATTAAATCACCTGGTTTCAAAAATTTATCACCTGAATTTTTTACCCACCTCATTGGCGAGTAAAAATTGGACGGCTCGAAAACTATTAGATCAAATGTCATATTTTTAATTTTAAAGCAATTTTACAAAGTAATAGCTACATTATTCATCCAAGGCAAAATATAATTTTTATGGGTACATTTATTACAGAAATAACACGGTATATAACCCTAATCTGGCATTTTGTCAGAAATATTCATCAGCAGGTTGGAATAGCTATTTATTTAATTTAACTTTTGTTAAATTGCTTTTTTTAACTTAATTTACTTTTTTATTTACTAGTGTTTATGGGTTACACCTTTACTAAAGTACATTTTCAGTACCTTACTGCATCCATGGTAAGAAGGACCGTGGCATCCATAAGCTTTTATAAGCTTTAAGGCATCCATAAGCTTTTATAAGGGTTTTATAAAAAAAAGTATAATCTTACTTGAAAATATTAGTACATTTTAGAATAGAATTAAATAACATCTACTTAAAAATTATATTAAAATCTCGAAAGAAAATACTTTCGTTTTGGATTTTCAAACATTGCCGTTATCTCCCGATTACGTCGTAAGAATCGAGGTGGTTGCTAGTTCAAATGCATTTTTTGTCCTTCTACATTCAAATATTGTTTTTTTTAAAAAAAACTTACCTTTACTTGCCTTTGAGATATCGTTATTAGACCTTTTTACCCACATACCTTTAAGTCCTGCTTCACCCTATATCTTTTAAATAACATAATTTATCATCAAAATAGAAAAATGTGAAAATGTATAAAAAATCTTAATTAGTAACCAAGAATGCTTCGTAGTGCCCATTGATTATTCTACATATCTTAATGACTTGCAAAGTAAGATTATTTAACATTTTATAGATCAGCTTCCTGAATAATAAATAACACCTTGCGAATACTCTTTCTTGAACCTTAGTGCTATTTTAATATCCAATATAATTAATTATGACGCAAATCACTGGACGAATTCGCCAAATTATAAAACAATAAAAAATATGCCAAAAAACTGTAATAATGCAGCCATATGATTAATGAACCCGCTTTTAAAGAAAAAAAAATAAACCGGTATAATTAGATTTAAGGGGAACCACATATTTTTTATATTTTTGCTATATTAACATAATTATCTTTTTTCAAATACGTAAATTCACGGTTAATTAAGTCTTTCTCTTACGCAAACGGATTGTTGTTAGTTCTGGATATTGTATGAGACCGATTATTATTCATTTGGTTTTTTCGTTTCGTGTTTGTTTAGATTATGATTTTATCTAACGCGGAATAAGCTCCAAGTTCTTAGTTTTTACACCATTTGTGACGTAGGAATTTGTCTCAAGGACGATCGGCAGAAGCTTCTTGATATGCAATGACAACTTTTTAGGCTTTTTTATAATTTGTTATCAATTAATGAAAATAGACATAAAATTACCACAAAAGGTGTTCGTAAAGTGGCGATTTGCAAGCACGAGTTTCGAAATACCTGATATCAAGTAGAAGTATAGTCTATTTTTAAGTAAAAAGTCAATATCCGCTATTTCCGGCAATATTATAAAAAACAACCACTGGTATGCCTTTTTTATAAAATAAAACAAATGGATAAGCAACCATGAGTTGCAAAAAAATACCATCTCAATATATTATAAAACTGATAAATTTTCAAAAACGACGAAAAAATCATCACAAATGTAGTGTATTCATGCGAATGATGAACATATTTATGTAGTTCTACCTAATTATTTTTTGCGAACTATTCGATATTGATTACAAATTAAATTCATTACGATGTTCATAACCCAAACGTGTACAAATGAATCTGATTAAAACTAATTAATTTATCACAAAATTTTGTCACTAAACTTTTTAGATTAATGGAATCAAAGCTTCACAATATTAAATATAAATATAAATATAAATATAAATAAAATTCACAAAATTGAATAAAAGTTATTAATATAAACTAATATAAAACATTATAAATTTAAAAACAAAGTGTTTTGCATAAATGATATTAAGTTGTTGGGTCTATAAAATGACTTAATAACTAAAAATAACAAGTAAAACATATTTGAAGATGGATAAATAACATGGAGCAAACATTACTTAGTTTTTTTTTCAGTACATTAATTAATTTATAAAGATTTGGGTGTTTTTAAGATTTGGTGTTCCATGTGCTTCAATTCAATTTGCTTGATTTGATTACCTTAATGAAGAACACGTGAACTTCAATGCAACAATTCAGTGGAATCTTACAAACAACTTACATAAATCATTACAAGTGCTATTAATTTTATTTATTACAGTTAAGACTTAACGCGTTTTTTCCAGAATAAACAATTTTTTCACTAAAACTTTGAAAATACACTCAGGAAAACTACAAAAGCTAAGAAGTGATTAAAATTAAAAAAAACTTCATGTACATTTGTCTAGTCATAAGACAAAAAATCAGGTTCAACTAGCATAAAATTGCAATGCAAGATTTTTTATATGACATTTGTAATTTACATGTTAATTAACAAGATTATGTTCAACACAGTAAATAAGCAATTTATAAATCAAACAGTAACAGGCATTCTTGAGTTATATCAGTTTGTTCTAGTATTTACTTAATGCCATCATGTATAAAGTTAGTAGTAATGTTTCTAAAAATTTATAGAAAGGTAACGGGCGTCCAAATAATAATATAAATATAATAAAAAACATATTTTATTCTGCATTTTCATTGAGATTTTTTACTTAAATTCTTTATTATACGATTATACCTTATTAGACGATATAAAAAATAGCTGCAAAGTTTAAAGCAAGGATGAAAATCACACTTGATTATCTACGTGAAAAAATTTTGGAAATTGAAAACAAATTTTTAATAATATTGTTAAATACTTTTAAAATATGATTCAAATATACTTTTCAGTTTATTCCAATAATATATAATTTTGAGCTTTTTAACTTCCCGTAGGGTAAGTTATTGTAATGGGCCGATAATCGGAATTGAAATTTTTTACATTTCTCGACGTTTTGAAGGTTTCTGAACATTTTGGCATACCTCAAAAAAAAATGGATGGTGTGTGTGTGTGTGTATGTATGTATGGATACAAATTTCCAGTCACGTTTTCGGGCGCACGGATCAACCGATTTGAATGGTTCAAAAACATTCGATTCCTATTCATAGGGAAAAGAGCTGATTAGTTTTTGGCAAAGGCAGGTCCAGCCGTTTCGGAGATACGGAGCAAAGAATGCAGAAAATAGAAATTGACTTTTTGAGAGAACAGAGTATCTAAAAAACATTCAATTAGTAATGATTGGGAGAAGTGTTTATTAGTTTTTGGCAAAGGCAGACCCAGCCATTTCGAAGATACGGAGCTAAATATGTAAAAGATGGCAGTTTTTGAGAGAACTAAGCGTCCGATTTAAATGATTCAAAGAACTTTCTGCTTGTCTTAACAAAATAATTGATTTTGGAAAAAAAAAATCCTTTTTTTTTATTTTTTTTTTTATTTTTTGAATATCGAAAATAATTCAGATTTTATTTTTAATTCTGACTATAGTTCTAATATACTTTACAAATAATTTCAACTTTGCAATTCAGTTTATATAATTCTTATAAATATTAGACAATGTTACAATATTTATAATAATCTATTTGAAAACATTCAGTATTCCTCGAACATTTTGTTACGGTACGGGAAGTTCCAGCAGTTTGCCTTAAGGCAAGATGCCATAATTGCCTCAAGACAGAATTCCACTTACAGCTAGTTTTTCTTGATATGGGCAGAACTTCTATATGCAGATTTTCTTTGCTAATTTCATTTTCCATGATATTTTCCGGTACCACCGTTTTAACAATAAGCATTTATCTTTAATAAGCCCTAAGTTATAAAATTGTAAATATGATAGAAAACTCAATATGTTGATGCAACTCAAAAGTAAGAAGACATTGATACATGTTTCAAAATATATGTCTATTATCTTATTCATCCAACTGAATCGTTCATCTACACGCCCACAATATGCTTACATGTGGTATATCAGCCAGTACACCGGCAAATAATAAATTTTATAGTGCGGTAATCATTTCCACAATGAGCATTTTTCTCCAAGAAATTTTAAAATGGAATCGGTTTCAACATGTTCAAAATATCAAATTCAAAGCAAGTAGGTATATCAAATTTTATTGTTGTTGAAGGAAATAATTGAACTTATGTCCTAACTGGAAGTTGTTGATACACTCAATTACTGTTCTATTACTTTGGTTGTTGAATTAAATCAAATTGAATATTTCTGCAATTTTTGTCGCGTGCAACTGTAACTACAAATGTACATCATATTGATTGTATATAATTGTATTACTTGAAATAATACTAAACTAGTTGTGAGAAGCATGTTGCCTTAAGGCAAGTTGCATGAGCTCCCTGATACGTGTAAATGATCAATTAGAATTAGATAAAATGTTTAATTGTTTAATTCGAAAATAAAGATTTCAATTTCATTTGCGATTTTCGTGTGATATCTTTGAAACATAGTTACTGTAATTGTATAAATTAAATTAATTTTATAGTTTAACACATTTCATTATATCAATTTGTTTATATCATATTTGTTCATTCACATTGTTTGACGTTGAAAATATTCTGCCATTTTACTTAAAATTTGATTTTAGGTTGAATTAGGCGCCTAGACATTACTAAAATATAATTTATTCTTTATTATGAATAAGAAAAATGTAATGTCTACATCATTATTGCCGAAAAGCAGCTGAGATGTGACAGAAATTAAAATAATATAAAATACAGTCAGCATAAACTATAATCAGTAGCTACATATGATACACCACAGAACGTACAGATGCCTCCACATAGATTCTGATTAGAATACCTCAAACAAGCGGCAGAATTCAAAATTTTGATTAATTTTTATAATTCGAACGCTTACTGTAGGCCTATAATATTTTAGTATGTTATTTTAGTCTATGAAATTGATTGTTACACAAAGTTTCATCGGAATCGTCAAATTTTTCGACATTTAATTACGGAAAAACCAATCTTGAGCGAAAACAAATCAACCAATTCCCAACCAGTATCTTTCGAACAAATTTTCGATTTATTAAAATCGAGTCAAGATTGTGTCCTAAAGCGTGGACGAAAAATTTTACACTTTTCTGCCGATTATAAAGAAACGGCTTGGCTGATAGTCGTGCAATCTGGGACTGACCAACAATAATAATTTCGAGATACATAGAATAAATGTTGAATTTTTGAACTGTTACAGCAGCTTTGTTTATAACTATTACCTATTATATAATAATAGATAACAGTTGTAAACAGAAGCTCCAAAAATAACCTCATATCTCATATGTAGCAGCTTGATACCAATCAGTGGTGATATTAGATGTTTACTTGGGATTATAGATTTCACATATGATATAAAGTGGAAATAGATTTTTGGTGCATTGCTGAAGATCACTATTAGAACAAAATCTTATATTAATCTCATCAGTTAGAGAATGAGCTACCAATGGACCCAAGAGTCCATCAATGGTTAAAGGATTTATGTGATAACTGCTCAAAGATTACATATAAAAGTTCTGATTCTTACTCAACAAACAGGAATATTAAATAAAATGTCAAATTAAACTAAATAAGCGGTTAGTTAGATTGTCAGTTAGAAAATCTAGTCAAGTTAAAACATCATACTTTGCTTTGAGATGACCCGTCTGTATGCGCAGTAAAATTGCAATATAGTCATAAAGTGTGGACATAACATATGATTTTCAGCTTCTGAAATCAGCTAATAAAATAATAATAGCCAATTAAATAATATTTTATAGCGAGAATTATGAAAGAAAACATGTCCTCGAATGCAAATGTCACAAAATTTGGCTCATAGGTAAAACAATTTACTACAAAAATATTATAACCATTTCAAAAGATGCATGTTTGAATAACTTAAACGCATTTTTATAAACTGCATAAATTTGTATATTTACCTTTATATAAACACACTATGAGCAATTATATGAAGCGAGCAGCTCTAAAAACTTTCTGTGTAAGTATTCAGTGCATTAAATAGCCGATGTCGAAAAGTACAAGTGAAATACAATGAATGCGATATTTAATGTGCGATGGACTGACAATAATTCTGTAAGAATAAGAGTGCACGGCATTGTGCACTGTAAATATTCATAATCAAATTGATTTATATAACCAAACGCAATTTTACACGCATCAACGACCTCAAAAACGGGCAGCATTTATATATAACAAAATAAGGTAGAAAATAGATTTATATTCGCAGAAAAAAATTAAATGACAAAAAAATTGCCAATGCGCAAATTAGCTCCAATTTAGATTAAGTGTGTCATGATTTTTTATACATAAAAAAAAGTTTACAAAAAATATCGATGTCTAATAAAATCATCGTTGAATTTCATAGTATTGAATTTAAATTAATTCCGCCTAATTAGCAAAACCAAATCATATCAAAACAGTAATAAAAGTATTGTAAGCACAACCGTAAACTTGAACAAAAAAATTATTTATGGAAAAGCTCTCCATAAAATGGCCAATTGACTATTATTTTCATTTCATATCTAAATTGAGCTATTATTTTTAAAATGATTGGTAGTTGATAAATTTTAAGATTATGACAAATTTAAAATAGGAAATAATAACGAGAACTGATGTCTTTATTCTTCTGATCTTCCCCAGTTCTACTCTTGCTTTTCTTCTTACTTATTCTTATTATATTCAAATTGAACTCAACAATTCAAAAGCTTTTTTAATTTAAAATAAACTTTTTTTTGAATGTTACTTCAAATCAATTATTCAACTTCTATTTAATTTCAACTCAACATTTGAATTTTTATGTCATTGCCAAGAATCGAATTAATTTTTTATCAATTTTAAATTTATTTTGTAAATTCAGTCTCATCAACTGATGATATAACTATAAAACAAAGCAATGCTCAATTGCGCAAGTTTTCATTATGAAGTATTCAAAGACATTTTTAGAGTATTATTCAAAAAAGGTATAATCGATTGTTAGACTGAAGGACTGGCATAACGTGAACTGAGCTTAAGAAACAGAACATAAGTAAAAGCTTTTCTGGCTCTTGTCTGATTCCAATCGCAAAAGTATCTGGATTTCAATTTTTATCTGTATGGTTGTAATTGATATTATTGCATAAAACATATTCGATCCATTTATTGTTTTTGTGTATAAAATTTATATGTTCATTTTAATAATATATAATTTTCTCTATATCACATATAGACTATAACTATAAACAGCGAGTTGATTAAATGAAAGGCATAGAAATTACTTAAGATAAACGATATTGTTTTCTTGCTATAGACTTGAATTTAATTGATTTAAATTCTTGGCAAAATTATTGTTTTTATTATGTTTTTAATTATGATTTGTTTGAATTCAAAAGTTTGATAATTTATTAGTAAAAAATTGTCTTAAAATTAGAACAATAAATTAGCTAAATAAATTTTAAATTGGTAAAACCTTTGTGATTTGAGTATTAAATTACTAAAATCTATATTAGGTAATTAATTTTAAAGATTGCATTAAAAATTTAGAAAAAAGAAAAATAACTTAACACATTAAATAGAGTATTTTTAAATGTGAAACATAATAGTTGAGTATAGTCTAGCTATAGTCGGTCACCGACTTGTCCGACACCGACTGTCGGTGTATTGAATTTTTAACTTAAATTTAATTTTATTTTAAATTTGAATATAGATATTTCATCAATATGTGTTTGTGATAAATAAAACTTTTCGTGTGCAATCAATAGTAAAGTTTGTTATAAGCAATATAAGAGTTTATGGTAGAAGGGTGAAAATTTAAAACGGTATATGACTTCAATTTAAGCAATACAAAATAAAATAGAATAAAGATAATAAAAAAAAATTAAAAAAAGTTTTATGAGTGGACAACCCTTATTTCGTTTGAAGCTTTTTATACACTCAAAATTCAATGAAAAACATTTATAGACTAAAAGAGAGATGGTAAAATATTCGATTACTAAAATGACTAGACATAATAAAATAAGGTGAAAAATTCGTAAAATGATAAAAAATAAAATAAAAGAAATTGGTACAAAAAGTAAAATAAAAACATCTTAAGGCTAGCCAACCCCTACCACTTAGGGCTATGAAAAATCAATGCTGTCTGATTCTCAGACATACTGAACGTGATTGAAAACTTTATAACAATCGTTCAAATTTTTTCAGAACAGTATTTCGACGAACATCGTGACACGTGTATATATATATATATATATATATATATATATATATATATATATATATACACACACATATATATATATATATATATATATATATATATATATATATATATATATATATATATATATATATGCATTTCTATGTACAATGTACCGATACCGACTGTTATATAAATTTTATAGCACATTCGAGGCGAGTACTCCGGAGCGACAGAACCGACGACTGTTCGGTAATTCATTAATTTATTGCCCGGCTGGAGTTGCATAATATTATTTTATATCGCAGGCATATAACTAACTATTAGCTCTTATGCAGGTCGGTCTTTCTTTCCACGCGCGTTCGTCCTAAGAAAATTTCTATTTTATTGCTTTCGCGCGATTGTTGTGTCACACAATACATTAAAAGCTTATTGTTAGATTCGAAGCCTATTTCAATAATCTTAATTGAATTATATGCGTTTTTTAATGGTTGGTTGATATTATTGATTAGGAAAACAAATGATGAACAACTTAAACTTTAATTGATTTATAAGATGTATTGTTATTTTTAAGTTAGATTTAACAGATTTTTTTTATATAATCTCTATAAAAGCTAACATATTGGTGTGGTAAAAAGAACCAACTAAAACTTTACCCTGGAAAAGGTGTGAACAATGAAAAAATGGTAAATAAAAAATTAATAATTATTACAAAACTCTGATGAATATTTCTGACAAAATACCAGATCAATGTTATTTACAGCGTTATCTCTGTAAAAAATGCACCTTTAAAATTTATATTTTGCATTGGTTGTTAAATGTAGCTATTATTTTGTAAAATCTCTTAAAAATGGAAATAAGACTTGTGACCTGTTTCCCACTTGCGAGTCCCAAATGACAAAATTGTGTAATAAATGACAAAAACCAATAATTAAATTGTTGTAGATTTTGTATTCAAAATTTATCTAGTCTTTCGATGCTTCTTAATGAAGAAGTTTCATTGTCATACAAACTCAAGTCACATATTGATTTAGATGCTATTTTTAAGTTTAAATAGTTTTTCGAAATATTTATGTGCAAATCTACTGATCTACCATATCATGTTAAAATAATTGGGTATGTAAGTTTTTTTTTCACATGATTCAGCAATAACACCAAATTTTGGAGCTGGAATAGATTTTTTGTGCTAGATACCTACTTTTAATCTGTAAGTTCAAGAATTTTTTTATAGGATTTGCGTCATAGAGGTTATTCTTCATTTATGACAACCAACAAAATTTGGGTAATAATAGAATTATCAATATAATATTTAAATTTATACACAATTACTGATAATCCTAAAAAATACCAATAAATCTAATATATTCAACCTTGCTTTCAGCTATTGCAGTGAACAAAACGTTAGTTTTATTTATTGGAATTCGAAAGATGTTCTAATAACAAGTAAATTAAAGCTTTATATATGATCTATCTAATGAATAGAACCGATACAAATGCTTAATACGAATAAAAAATATGTAAAATTATGCGTAAATTTCGTAACATACCGGCATTGAAGTTTCTAAATTGGAATTTGCTTGGCTATGATACGAGTAGTTCATATTTATACAAAAATGGCAAATTATATCATATAATAGATAGCCTAGCATTGAGACACATTTATAAATTTATTATCTGTTATAGAAATAATGTAATTAATTTTGCTCGTTGTTCTATTATTCTACTCCGCTAAATGATTACGTACCTACATAAAATTTAATGGAACAATATTTAACGGACGATTAAAATTTCAGAAGGCGTAACAAGATGCATTTTAATGTATGTTATGTTGTACTTTCTATTAAGATCACCTGAGCGAAACTTTATCATAA
Source organism: Ctenocephalides felis (assembly GCF_003426905.1). NCBI lineage: Eukaryota > Metazoa > Arthropoda > Insecta > Siphonaptera > Pulicidae > Ctenocephalides > Ctenocephalides felis. The sequence continues at coordinate 35,504,798 of NW_020537646.1, forward strand.
TTGTTTTATTGTCCATTTTTGGATTATCGTATGTATGTTTCATGGTTTACCAAAACAGCAATTTCTAGAAATATAAGACTAAATTTTGGGACTTGAGACTAAACTAATAAATCAGTATCTTACATATATAATTGATTAAATGAAGTAAGGAAATCAATTAATATAAGATGCAATTTGTAACAGTGGAGCTAAAAGTCTTGTTGTAACAGTTTTTTTAAAATAAATGTATCTTGAGATCCACTGGTTATATTATGTCTGAAATTGCTGTAACTTTACCTCTACTGAAACAAGTGAAAATAACTCGACAAATTTTGTTCATTATTTCATAATTAATCAATTTCTAGAAAAAGTGCGGTGCTACAATTCAACTATACGGGCAAGTACAATCTGATAATTTATTTTTGACTCATTTTTAAGAAAATTGTGTTCATACATCACTGCAAACTATAATTAATTCAAATAAAATATATAATGTCTTCTGTAATATACATTTTTAATAAATTAACGAAAATTTTAATTATTATTATAATGCAAATAAAAGATATAGTGCCTCCTGTAACGTATTTTTCATGTGCCCTCATCTTAAAAATTATGCATTCCATTTAATCTTCTCTTATTGGATCTGTGTATAATTGTTGTATATTACAACTAGCCCCATGGTTTTGTTTCAACTAACGCGATGTGTAATTTTTTTTTACAAGATTACTATTAAATCAAATAAAATATAGAATGTTCTCTGTAAATATAATAAAAGAAATATATAATGTGTCCTGCAAAACAACTTGCATGTGCTCATCTTACCAACTATACATTTCATTCACTCTTATTCACTTGTATCTGTAAATAATTCATGTATGTTACAACTAGCCACAAGGTTTTGTTTCAGCCAACCCCAGGTTGATTTTTTTACATTAATCAAGATTACTATTTATACAAGTTAGAAATCATGTAAATTGTTACACGTTATCAAAGATTGATAAATTTGAAACGATATAAATAAATACTAACGTGAATTTTATATTAAGTACAATTTTATATTACATGACGGACCTGCACAGTTTTGTATATTGCGTGGGCCTAAGGGACAGTAGCTATTAAAATATTATGCAAACAGTTTACTAAAAGAATAACTTAAAATAATAGATGATGTTAAAATAATACTGGTATTCAATTTGAAGGTGCTATAAATATTTACGAATGGGGCAGTATTTGCGCATCAAAAAATTGTTTTGCCTAAAACAAATTTGTATCCTGTATGAACACAATATATATATAATATATATATATATATATATTATACAGCTAAATATTTGTATGTTTTCTTGATGAAGTGTGCCAAGGCTTCCGTTGTGTTAAGCTGTATACGACTTTCTTACGATTCAACGCTTGATATTAACTTATGTTGCGCGTTATGTTAATGAACTTATGTTAATTGTGATATTTCACGTGCAATTTGGAAATTCACCAACATTTTTTAAATTTAATTGTATCAAATAATACGCTTCTTCAATAAACACTACTTCTTCATTATGTGGGATAACTAATAGAGATATCGATGAGTGTATATGTATTTAGCTTTGATGAAAGAAATTGACAGGAATAAAAGTTCACGTTTAGCATATTTAAAAATATTTTTAATTAATTGTTGGATATTTTTCTGAAAGTTAAATAACTAGACGATTTTAAAACTCTAAGGTTTAATGTTCACAGCAGCGTAAAGCTCAGGTGCATAAACTTGAAACTCAGGGTCGCAACTGGCGCGACATTTGCTCACTATTACACTATTATATATATATATATATATATATATATATATATATATATATATATATCTATATATATAAATATATAAATTTAAAAAATAGTTCTTAAACTTATTGGTATCTGGATAATTGGATAATTCATTAAACACTTATAACCAAACTAAAAACTGAAACCTATGCAATAATGGCAACAGGCAACACATTAAAGGGGGTCGATTTGTATGATATGATTTTTGGATACTAGGTATCAAAATAAGATATTTTCCGAAAAAACCATATCTCTAAAAATGAATTATGATGTACCGTGCATTGACCTAAAAATAAGGGCTAACATTTGAAAAACTCTATTTGACCGACCAGATGTATGACCGACCCCCACTATTCTCTAGTAAGCCGATCCATCCATGCCCGTCGTTCACACCCTGAGACACCCCCCCCCCGAAAGGTTTTTAAAAATTCAACCCTTATCTTTAGGTCAATGCACGGGACATCAGAATTCATTCTAGAGATATAGTTTATTCAGCAAAGTATCTTGTTTTGATTCTTAGACTCCGAAAATCATATGTGCCTAAGTGACCTTTAAAACGACCCGCCCTACAACACATATTTTAATGGTTTTTGAAAATTTTTAATATTGAGTAAATAGTAATATGACATAACAATATTGGAAAATATAAATAGTTGAATAATGGATAATTTATGAATGAAATACTTGTAAATGTTTTTATGTAATATCAAGCCGTATTAGGTTTTAAACTAAATGTGTACTAATGTTTAGTATAATTTTTATTAATAACATTAATTCCTTGAATGCATATACATTTTGAAAAAGAAATTGAATTTCAATATTAAAAATGCTGCATTAGTTTATTAAATAAATTAGTTCCAAATAAAGTTTGTATGTTTTACTTATTGAAAATAAAAAATAGTTAAGATAATTTTCAGATAAAAAGTATTTGAAAATTCCTTACATCAGCTACAATTCTAGAACATTTTAGATCACATATTTATATTCTTCATGTTTTCTTCATCTAATATTTCTGAATTTGAGAAAATGCAATGTCTCAGCGAAACAATTCCAAAAGGTCCTAATAGTTCAATTCAAATTAACTTCGGTTTATTTTTCAAGTTTATCATTGTTGCTTCAAACTTATTCATAAAACTGCAAAAAAAACAAGCTAAGAAAAACCGCATTGCATAATATAGAAGATCTTTAATTATCTTATTATGAACGTCACTATTAAGCATAATGGGCCAATAGCATAATTTGTATTGCAAATGACGTTTTGCAATGATTTGTAAAATTGAATAAAAAAAACATATTTTATTTGTCGAGCAAATCGATCGAGTTTTTTCATGTTTTCTTGCACTTTGAGAAAAGTTCATGTGCACCGCAAGCAAATTACGATAAGTATATTGAGCAACTGCAAGATGACTGCATGAGATAAACCGAACTACAAACCCGTCATGCAGCATTAAAATTTAAGTTTTTAATCGGCAAGACTTTACAAATTATAATTACTCTGGTTTTATATGGTGCATATCTGTTATTCACTCAGATTCATTGATAACCTCTTTTATATTGCTTGTTATATAAATTTAATTATAATTTAACTACTTGACAAACTCGTATTTCAATTAAATAAATTTACAATTAAGTTTGCATTGGCTAAATTAAAACGGCCATTACTTGTTATGAATAAACAAATACATGGTCTGTTCAAAAAGTACCCGGAATTACTAATAATTAAATTTCGCGGGTCTGGAGTGTCTGATTGTCAAAATTTTTTTTTTATTGTGTGGTATCCTTGCCCCTAAGTAGATGATGAAATTTTCAGCTATTTCACTGTTTACTTTGTCTGTGGTAGTCGCTAAGGTTCGACGTGTTTTTCTGAGCTCGGCGATTTTTACAATGGACGATTGAAAAGTCAAAGAATTTGTATTAAATTTTGCGTAAAAAATGAAATAAAGTGTTGCAAAGTGCAAAATTTACCAGATATGGCTCCGTGTGACTTTTTCCTATTCCCAAAGTTGAAGAGACCCATGAAAGGACGGCGGTTTTCCTCTCGATGAAGAAAATCGCCGAGAGTGCTCAAGGACATATCAAAAAGTGAATATCAAGGGTGCTTCGAAAATTGGAAAAAACGCTGGCATAAGTGTATTATATCTGGGGGGACTACTTTGAAGGGGACCACATTAATGTAGACGAATAAATAAATATTTTTTTAAAAAACGAAATTACGAAAACTTTTTGAACAGACTTCGTATATGGATATTCTTTTTTGTAATTCAAGTTTAGATTCAAAACAATATTTGCTTTGATTGCAAGCACAATTTATTTTAAAATCCTATTGATCGAGTCAGTCACTAGAAATATTGTTTAAATTTTTGATAAGACATCAGTACGTTTTGAGTCCCAGTTTATGTTGGTAATACAAACTAAGTTGAAAAAACACACAAAGCATCACAAAAATCAATAAATAAAGGTTTGATTGGCTGCCATATTTGTTAAAATTAAAAAGTTAGTCATATATTTAAAAAATATAAAATAATTATGAATCACATAATCAACAACCTTAAGATGTGAGTAATAAACAGATCATATAATGACACTCTCGCGACCTAGTGGTCAGAGTTGTGGTCTTGTGGACGACGTGAATCAGAAGTCAGACACTCGGACGACAGTAGTAAAATTAGTTTTCACTTGAATATATAGATATTATATATGTTTCTAAGTGTAATAAGCCTCCGCGCAGCATACAATTATTAATGAGTAAATATTACAGAATCAAAAAAATCAATATTGGATAATACCGAAATTGTAACAAAATCACATAAAGATAAGTTGAAGACATGGGTTGCCAACTATTAAGTCACAAGAACAGCTCATAAGGCTCGTCAATTTCTGATTGCCGTTAAATATAAAAAAGATATTATGCAATTTATAAATACGTAATTAAATTTTAAATTTAATTACCTTAATTACAAATATAAAAACAATAACGGAAAATACTTATGCGGCGACCAAAAACCGCAAGCGATTTATACAATTAACCAAGAAGCGATTAATTATTCATTTAAAATTCACTTAAATGCAGTACAAATAAGCGATACGAAACTAATAATTAATTTTTAATGACTTTATATCGTTTATAAATAAATAATTATATGCATAGAAATGATTATTTGTTTACGAATGGCGCGCCCAGAATGATCCAGTTCACATAATTTCTAAATAGACACTCAGTCAAAGTTCGAATTGATACCTTTATCGCAATATTCTAAATGAAAAATATATAATATATAAAGAAGTTTTAAATGCGCCATAACAAATGGATAATAACGTATTTGACGTATAAAGTAAAATATATGTGTTACTAAACTGATTATCATTTGGGAATCTACTTCATTATCTTTGTTGCTTTCGGTTTTCTCTTAATCATAACTTGTAATTTATGAAAATATAATCAAAACAAATAACACGTAAACCTATAATATTTTAAGAATTTTAGTTTTTACTAATTAAGCACAACCCATGTGTTTGGTGAAAACAATTGAAATAATAATTTTTTTACATATAGAATTGGGCATAAATCCGTAACAGTTCAATCATAGTGTGAGCAATATGAAATTTTCGAATGAGTACAATAATAAATTAAGATACTCTAATTTATTTGCTAAGGAAAATGCGCAAATCCAAGGTAAAACTTACAGATATATTTATATAATCAGCAATTTCACAATGAATTTCTCGAAAACAACCTCCGACCTTACCGCATTAGAATCGATTAAGGTCAAGTTGGAAACTGATTATATATATATATATATATATATATATATATATATATATATATATATATATATAAAGTGATAGATTTAATTGCCAAGTTGACAAGTTAATTACTTTGCTAATATTACAATACGATTATATGGTACATATAATACGACAATACATTGCTTTATTACTTTTGCTGTAATACTAATAAACGTCTCACAGTCATTGGCATTAATTTCATTGATAAAAATTAGATAAAATTTGAAATACTTGGGAAAAAATTGTTTCAAGTAACAGATTTATTTTTATTTATATAATAATTAAATTGAATGTTCTTTTAAAGAACTGATTTGATATTTGTCAGAGACATTGTATTTACATTGCAATTATTTCGTTAATTTCAAAAAGAAGATCATTCTACAAACATCTGTACCAATTTTTTTTTCGATATATATATGTAATTCCAAGATAGGCCAATTTTAAACATCATTTCTTTTATATGACACAGAACAGAATTACGTATGACAATAAATATTATGTCGACAGCTTAATATATTGTTCTTCATGATTCATTTTCATAGAGATATTTTGTCAAGATATGTATCTCATTATCAGCTATTATATAGGGTAAACAGGGCACAAAGGTCCAATTTGATTCTGAGCACTTATATTGTGAAAACCCAACCAATTATACTACAATAAATAGCATAAAACAAACAAACTAAATAAAAATTTGTTGTTTAACAAAAACAACTAACAACTAAATAAAAACTTGTGTTTGAATTTTTAAACATTGCAGTTCATCTCCTGATAGCGACGTCATAAGAATCAAGATAAAGGCTAGTTATACATCTTTTCCCCTTTACTTTCAAATATTGTTAAAATTCTTAACTTCACTTGCTTTTGAGATATCGGTGGTGGACCTTTAAGACCTGCTTTACCCTATATATACCCTATATATATGACGAATAAAATACGCTATCTATTTACTGTTATAATTTTAAGTAAAATTACACAAATAACTCAAGAGCATAATTAAGTAGGAAATTCAACTAAACGTAGTCTTCTACATATGGTGATAACTATCAGAAACTGCCGACAACGATCAGAAAGTGAAAATATCGTAATCCTAACAAAGCAAGATTGTCAGATGTAGAAATTTATTGTTAAATTGTGTGTGCGAGTTGCGAGAAACAATCTTAAACTGGTTTCTTTCAAACTTTATAAATTTGATATGTTGAGCATAAATGTTACATCAAGATTTGATTATAATTTGAGCGAAGTTATTCGCTTTAGAAAGTGCTGATTTATCAAAAACATCAAGCTTAGGAATTAGCCTTGATAAAGTACTAATAACTAAGTGATTATTCTATTATTTTAATTTTTTTTAATTTGCGGACTTCTAGATCAACTTGCTCTTCACGATCATGCCCTTTACGGATTGTAAATTTGCAGAAATGTCGTTCTGTAAGGCAAAATGTTTTTCAATGAATACGTATGTTATATATACAAAAGCAGTTTTACTAATTTGCAATACAAAATGCCCTAAAAACTCCTATTTGAATATATATATATATATAATATATATATACATATATAGTTATATATCCAGACCTTAATTCATTGCCAAAGATAACTCTTGCTCTGAAATGCAAAATTACTCTCATACTCCAAAATACTAACGCAATTCAAGTTATAGTAGTTGTTCACCTCAAAATTAATTTAAACAGAACTAATACGAAAGCTGATATTTTCGCAATTCTGTATTAATTGTATGCAAACCGTTAATTATTAAACCAAATGCAGATACATTAAATATTTTCCTATCATAATCAAACAAGTCAAGCAATCTCAAATTTTCCCTTGTTCATCAGAATTTATATTGTCAAATTAACATATATCGCATGTTAATTTCAATAATTATTAAATAATAATTCACATATTTTTGTCAAAGTAATTTAAATATTTTATATTTTAATATCTCCGTTAAAGTCGGTTAATTCAAACAAATTTTTTCAGCGTCTGGTCGTAAAGTAACTTTATGATTATGTAAATGATTTGCCAAGTCAATCCTAGATATGATGATTGCGATAAATTGCCAAAATTATAAAAACTTGATATAATAAAAAATCTAACTAATATTAACTAGTAATAAAAACATAAAGTCTATACTTTTAACACTCATTTTGACATTAAGAGATTGTTGAGAAACTAACGCTTAACCAGATTTATTTTAATCTATCCTCATCATTGTACGACCAGTTTCTGACCTGTTGCTTTTGAATTCACATATTATTAACCTATTTCTGAATACGAATTAAGAGTCATTTACAAAGAATTTTTGATATAACGCGGAATACCTGCGGGTATTGACTTTGAATGGCATAACATTGGATAATATGTTACGAGATTAATATAATATGAACAGGAGAGAAAAAATAGAAAATATAAATTGCCCTTGATGAATGATGTCTAGTATGTCTAGTATGTCTAGTATTCATTAAAATTTCCAGTTAATTCTCAACTAAAGAAATATATTTTTCACTATTTTTCTAAAATTTGTCATCTGGCACATGTTACCCCATGGGCAGGATAAAAGAAAACAGCTTCAGGGCAAACAGACCCAATGCATTGTTTATATAATATCTAGTCACTGCAAAATACAATTTTTATGGCCACATATTTTACAAAATCATACTGTATAAACTTTGATATAGAATTTCGTCTATTTTAAAATAGAATACTTATTTACTAGTTCGTGAAATAATAGTGGTGGACCTTTTACCCGCGGATCATCAAGCCCCCCTATGCCCTGTTTCATATTTCAATTTGTTCACGATTTGCTAATTATTGCGTTCATTACCAATAAATGAAGATTCTTAAAATAACGATAGTACACGAATAAAACTTTCGAATTTTTAGATGTGTGATATGATTTACGAAATTAAAAAACAAAATGTAAAAATAAAATAATAAAATTTCTTCTCTGAAATTTTTCTTGAAAATGTTGAATATTTAATTGAACTTTGCTTATATAAAACGGGAATCTCCAGGAATTTTTTTTAAAATACTATCCAATAAACTAGTATTTTTATTAAACTGTAAAAATAATTCTTATTTTAGAATTAAGAAAAATTATAACTAGTGGTGCATGGCATCGTGCCTTAAGACAAATTGCTTGAACTCCCGTACCGAAAGCTAAATTAAAAAAAAAACTGAAAAAAATAGATTTTTGAGAAATTTTGAAATTTTTGAAAAAAATGACTTTTTTGAAAATTTGGATTTTTTTATATTGTGATTTTTTTGTATATATTTTTTTTTTAATTTTAAACTGTATAGCTGATTTTGAGTTGAAATATCAAAGCGCGTAAGCGCCAGGTAGTCGTCTAACGTGTAAACATTGATACGGAACCCATATAAATGTACACAAAATTTCTACTGATTATTATAATCTTTATAAAATATCTGATAATATGTCTAGTGTTTATTTTTGACCGCCAAAAGACATAATTTTTTACTTTTCTTATTGAATCTCTGGAGACGCTGACCTGTCTTTACAAAAATTTTACTCGTTACTCATTTCGTCAATACAAGTAAAATGTTTTTTGAATTTTTTAAATCGAACGCTCCGTTATCTCAAGAACTAAAATACCATTTTTGGAACTTTTTGCCTTGGCCTGATTTGGCCTGGACCTGACTTTGCCAAAAACTAATCATCACGTATCCTGATCAGTAGGAATCAAATGTTTTTTGAATTATTCAAATCGGTTGATCCGTGTTCGCAAAATCGTCGGCAAAAGGTTGTATCCGCACACACACATGCATACATCCATTTTTTAAGGTATGGCAAAATGTTCAGAAACCTCTAAAACTTAAAGATATATAGAAATTTTTATTTTAGATTTTATGCGATTACTATAACTTACCCTACAGGAAGTTAAAAAAAAATTAGAAATGAAAAATTTAATTTTAAAATTATGCTCTGCTTCATTATTAGCAATTATATAGACTATATAGACATGTGCCCTTTATGCTAATTTATATATTTATATGCTATTGATCTGTCAATATTTCTTTACATTTTAAAACGAAACAATATTTCTGAAGCTAAAAATATGTTGTTCATAGATGCACTATAAAACAGTTTTAAATCAAGTCATTACACACGTAATACATGAAGGTATTATCGAATTACATATTTTATTTAATAAAACCACAAACCGCGGTTCTGTAAATGACAGTTTAGAGAAAACAAGATTAACAGCTTTCATAGGTGCGTGTTCTTACATCGAACGATTTGTGAAGAATTTCAGGCGTTCTTACAACAAAACTGATTATATTTATGCAAATAGATACTTAAAAAAAACTTTCATTTGAAATATTGATCAGCAATCGAATGCGGATGTATCACAGTGATGCTCGCGCAAAATGTTTGTTATACAATATATACATATTTTATTCAGTCTACTAAATTGGAATTGAATTTTATGCACTTGTGATCAAGAATTTATTCGATTTCAAACAACTGATTTGTGAACCTTATTAAATTTTATAATGATTAATACACTGATATCGACTCAAATATTTTAATTTTCTATGAGTTATTCACAAGTCCAACATGAATCACAAAATATGAATCAACACAAAGCTCTCGTAAATTCAAGAGTTTGGAAAAAACGCTTGAAATATATATAGAAGAACTAGGGGTATATTGTAACCGGGGTAAGTTGTAATAGGTGGTTTTCAATATAATCATGTACAATATTAATATTTTTTTTTAGTTCAGATCAAACCATCCTAACGAGGCCGACGCAGTTAACAGAAGTGTGCAGGTACTATGAAAAAAAATCGGTTTTTATTCTTATTATCGATTAATTTTTATGATTGCTTAATTGCTTGAATAGTTATTTTGTTCATTGGATAAAAATCACATTTCGGGTTAGTTAAAACAAAACCTCTTGGGGCTAGTTGTAACATTATTGTCTCGTATGTAGTGAAGTCTATACAGATTCAAGTGAAAATTATAGTACACGTTGATTTATAATCAAAAATTCTATTACAAGATACACTATATATTTTATTTGTATTGTATATAGTTTCCACTGATTTATAAAAAAATACTCAGAAAAAATTAAACTGTTACAGATGTTACAAATAGCCCCAAATACGAGGTAAGTTGTAACACTGCACTATTTTTTAGCAAATTATTATTAATAGTTATGGACTTTGATTCGGTAGAGGAATAGTTGTAATATCTAGCCACCTTTGTTTGTAGAAATATAATCTGTATCTTATGATATATTAATTAAAAAAAAACTGTCACAGCAAGTTTTTAGCTCTCTATACATATACACACAGATATATATATATATATATATATATATATTCGGGTGGTCCTTAATATGGATGTTTTCGAATTTTCTTGCTCCCAGGGGCTCAAATGCTTCCAAATTGATAAAAAAAAATCTCTGAAAGTTTTAGCTCTAACATAGTCCGCTCTCCAAAAAAGTTTTTTTGTTCTTTTTCCTTAGTAAATACTTTATTTTATAAAAAATAACAAGTTTTTGATTCAAATTTTTGAACAAAAAAATTAGCAAATTCTATTTATTCTCAAAATTTTGATTCACTTGTCGCTAAGTTATAAAACAAATGGAATTTTACCCATGTTATTTCCATAGGAACTTTGGTGGGATATATAATAGTGTAATATTTTAATCTAATATATTAATCTAATATTTGTTCTCTTTATCTGCGACAGATAAAATATAGTACGTATTCATATAAATAAGTGTATATATAAATCTTATAGAAATATAGACATAAATTTCTACATGTTATTACTCATAGAGATCTCGCAATGGTTTTGCGTACTACATAATTACGGTAATAAGCAATAATAACATCTTATTCCTTCTTTACTGAGTTATTTTATACAACATTTCATATAATATATTTGATAAGTTATGAACGATATATATGAACTCATATATATGAGTTGAAAATTTGTTTTATATTGATATATAATTGGAAAACGTAATTCATTGTTGATTAATATTAAAATATCTCAAGTAAAACAATTGTAAATAATTATCTTTTCAAATTCAAATATAGAGTTTTTCATAAAATTTATAGGACATTAGTTATAAGGTCTATGATAAAACCTCATAAAACTTTTTTTATATTTGATAAATTTGATTTCACGATATGATTTTTTATAATCAAGTATATGATCTTGCTCTTTATGATGATACAGAACCTTCAATATATATATATTTTACAATGAACCAATGAGATCGTGGATATTTAAGGCTCGAGTTCAAATTGCAGGAAGAATATCGAGTCAAAATGTGTGCCTAGCATATTTATAATTGTAATCGAAGAGCAAGTGACAAATATTTATTTCATAATATATATATATATATATATATATATATATATACAATTTATATTATTGTATGTAATTACTAAGATCCAAAAAAAGAATTCCAAAACGTCTGAACTTTAGAACTGCTATTTGAACTAAAATAATTAAAATGTAAATTAAAGTGCAAAGTGGTTATGACACACTAACATAGTTTCAGTCTAAATAAAACAAATTAAAAATGAAGGATGTGCATATATACAAAAATATATTTATATATATGTTCAAATCTATTTCTATATAGATATACCTACTCAATATATAAACAGATATTATGAAAAATGCTTTGACAGTCATAAATCATATACAAATAATAATTTTGGATAATTTGTTGATTTTGTAGATAACAATCCAAACATTTGTCTTATCTCTATGTTACGAATTTCATTATTTCAATTTCTGTAATACTGATGGGATTTTTATTGGTGTCAAAACCGATGTCACTACCGATTGACATCAGGCTGCCCGAGGCAAGTTTCAAATATGAAACCTGTAAGTTGATATACCATAGCTCTAACCAATACTTGAAGAGTTAGATCAAATTCATTAGAGATGAAATAAAGCCATTAAATATATTTTTAATATCAGTTTCCAAAGTGTTTAGTACGACTAACTGTTAGACTAATAATAGCTAATATACATATTCATAACACTATGTATGCTTCCTTTATAATCCAAATATATTTTTAGATTTAATGAGATTGGAATGAAAAGATTATTAAACATTTCGGAATGCAATAAAATTTTTAGTGTTACTAATTCTTTATATGTTTACTTAGTTACATCTCAAATACCGGACTTTGAAGGCAACTCAATTAACACTTTTGTTAACGAAAAAACTTGTTATGTTGTAGATAGTGTGCAGCGATATTCAAAATATATTAAATATACAATATGGTTCTTTTCTAATTAGGAGTGAAAATCTAAGTAAAATGCTGAAATTTCATAACAACTATACTAAGAACACATTGGAATATAATATTCTGTAAATTTGTGTGTTCAAAATATAATTGAATTAGGGTTTATAAGTGAAATATGTACGTGTAACGTACATAAGTGAATTTTGGGTCAAACAATGAATACTATGGCATCAGGCAGCAGCAATTTCAATGTAGAGTATCCAGTAGTATACAAATAATCAAACGATATAAATAAATTCATAAAAGAAAATACTAGATATTTTTACCTTGTTTCCACATCTAGTATGCAAGTAATGTATGAACTACGTAAGTTCGATAAGAAAAATCAATTAGCTTTCGCCTATCATAAATATTAATTGGTCATTTGATTTTTGGACTTTGGACTTTGAAAAACATTTGAATTCAAAAATCGCTAAACGATTTTATTAGATTCTTTTTAGTTTATATACTAATTTACTCAAATATGCTTTATATTAAAATCAGTCTTTTCACTTCGATTATCCAGTTTAGATCACAACTCCTCCTAAAGGCGTTCATTACCAATCGACAGATTGAACGCCGCCGACTTGCATTGCAAAGTCAAGTATTTCTGCAACCTCTTTAGCAAATAGAAAAAAACTTTTTATGATATATATCAACGTGTAGAAATTCACGGTTTCGCCACGAACATTCGATCTATTGGCTTACAAGTCCGCCTAAGGTTGCTCTATGGAAATCTACAAGAACCACAGGTGAACCATATGAAAAATGGAATGAAAAACTGGTTCGGAATGACAGCGACAGTGCACCGTTTCAATAATACCTTTGATAGTCGCAAAAGAGAAAACTAGATTTGAACAGATTAGGATCGAATTATTTTTGGGAAAAATGTTAAAGTTTGGCAATTACTAATAATAAGAAAATTAATAAATAAAGATACAAGTATTTGCACATTTTAAGTGGTATTAGGTTACCACTAAAATAATAAATAATTTTTTACAGATGATGTAATACTCAATGGATAGTACATACTGTCCTAAGGCAGTCTCCTGAGTTAAACTCCAATTCGATTTAGGGAAGAATTGTAGAATTGTCATTGCACAGCGCAGACCTCGAAGTAGGCTATTTTCAATTGAAAACATATTTTTGATCTATATTTTCAAGTGAAACTTGATATCGCTACTGTATGATATCAGGTTATCCAAAGGATTCAATTCACGACCCTGACCACGCAAGGCAGTGTGCTTAACCGTTACATAATAGAACACCCTAATGATGTAAATGATTTGGGGTAAATGATGACTTAGCCCGACAAAAACAAATTATTAGTTTTGTCAAAATATAACTTTTTAAACTTGAAAATATAGAAAATATCTACATTGCTCAAAGTCAATAAAAACTATTTTTTTCTTCTATGTTAGTATATCAAATAACTAAATCATTTATTTAGTATTTTCACTTATTTTATTACAGAAATTTTGGATAGCATTCTTTTATTTTTTGAACTAATTTTATTACATTAAGATGGATTACGATGTTTCGAGATTGTGATTTATCACATGATCAGTGTACAATCAACAAAACATATTAAACATATTAAATGAATATTTTAAGAATATGTTTATTATAAAAAAATATTGTAACAAACATGAAGTAGGAAAGCGGCGTGTCAAGCTTTGTGCAAAAGTTTGATTTATAATTGCTCTTTTACCATTTGTGAAGAAATCCTATATTATTATAATCATTATAAACTGATGGCGATCAAGATTTTTGAAGTGGTTTTGAAACGTATATTTTACATCAATTGAAAAATATATTTTATAGAAATAAATTATTGAACAATTAAAAAAATCGTTCACATTATTTGGATTTTAGGTGCTCTATGCCCCAAAGTCTTTTAAACTCAAATTTTTTGGTTAATGTTTTTATATCAGTAGATTTATATGCTAACATTCTTCATTGAAATTGCTGCTGTTTGATATCAACTACACTTATATACAAGTCAAACACCAAGCATCTTATATATATATATATATATATATATATATATATACGAATCAAACATCAGTACATATAATTTAATTATATTTTAATCAAACGAGTACATGCGCACGTATGATTACACTACAAAAATTTTGAATAGTTATGTAATTTTTAGTATTTTAATTTAGATCGCATTCAATAAATTTCATATCACTAAACTTAAGTCAATTTTCTTGTATCGATAATAATCTATACCAATTAACTTGTCCTAAGTATCGATCTACTGGTATTTTACAGAAGCATTTACGTCTCTTATTGGAATTTTCTCGTAACAAACAACTAGAGCATTACGTATAGAAAAACTAACCGCATATACATTAAATGACTAGAAAATTTTGCCGTGAAGTAAACAAAGTTGATTGTGAAAGAAAAAACTAAATTCTTCCTGATAATATCATTATGAATGAATTATCACAAGAGTACTGTTTACAGGAAATCAATGTTATTGACAGCTTCATATAATTAATATATAAAAATTTTATAACGCATTTAAATTACACCTAATGTTGTTTAGAGGAGATTGGTGTTAATCGTGTTTTAAACATATCAACTCTAAAATATGATATAGGGGAAAGTCCCGTAACGCCGGACGGCACCAAGCACCGCACACTCTATTTAACACGTAATATTTAAGCAAGTATAAATCTTTTCATTTCAAAATACAAGTAAAGGAGGCACTGCGAGCACACAAGTACAGGATCACGCACCAAGGCTCGCCTATAACGCACACGGCCACGGCGAGAGCAACCCTTTTCTGTTTTAGGCGCAAAATTACCGCGTCATCTAAATATCAATGGAAGTAATTCTAGCATATTTATCCATTTACATTTGAGTGGTATGCAAAGATAAAAGTTATACTTGATTGTTATCCGTGAAATGGTAAAATATTATTAGATCTTTTAACCAATTTTAGTAGGTGCCACCAAATGAACGAAAATGTCTGTACCTTAGCACCGGACACTAAGTGGTCCCTTAGTGCCGGACAGTAAATATATTGATAATATACGTAATTTATTCTAATTATTTAATTTTGTTCTGTGTGAGTACTAATGGTCACTACATACTCCCAATTTTCGTATTTACTAGTCGAAGAATAAAAAGCTTATGATGAATGCACCAGATGGGAGCATCGGTGTGGCCCAGCCAAAAGGGGGGATGAATAGTGACTTTTTTTTGCAATATCTAAGAATATTCGTCAAAGACACATATGCAGACATTCCAGAGTGTGGAG
Source organism: Ctenocephalides felis (assembly GCF_003426905.1). NCBI lineage: Eukaryota > Metazoa > Arthropoda > Insecta > Siphonaptera > Pulicidae > Ctenocephalides > Ctenocephalides felis. The sequence continues at coordinate 35,520,930 of NW_020537646.1, forward strand.
ATGGCTACATATGTGATCAATGCAAGTTATTTTGAAATATCCGGTACTATGTGCCACTTTGTAAAATCATATTTTTTGTACCAAAGTTTGATTGATAGTATTAATATTTTTTAGCAAATATTGCGGTTTTGTCAATTTAGTTTGATTTTTAGATTTGTTATCTAAGATAAGTCAAATTTAATGAACATTTCGTAAAATATTTTTTGATTTATTTATAAATAACCTTAGGTGTCCGCCACTAGAGGACTTTTCCCTAAATCATATAACCTTTCGTCTTAAGTATTTTAAAATATGGCTTAAAGTAAGCAATATCATAAAGCGAGTTGAATGTTGGGCAATTGCATATATTGCAGAAAATATTATCTTATTACTTGTTATTTGAAAAATGTCTTTTTTTATTCTTCATTCATGAGTAGATTTATTCGAAATTGCAATTCAATTTAGAGTAAAATAATGAAATAATAATTTGATAGATTTTGCTGTGAGTCAATTGCATTGTTCGTCAAATATTTTTTTCGAGATAAACTATTCGAAAAAACGAGTATTTATTTCGATTATGAATCCATTCAATTTTGATGAAATAAATTTCTTCAACCAAACGATTTTCACTAAATAAATTAGTTTAATACAACTATATTTTCAGTACACTAATCTATTTATAATATTTAGAAGTATATTATATATTAGAAATATAAAAGAATAAATTTCCTCTTTACACATTGATGAAAATAAAAATCAGCAAAATTTATCAAAATATCAAATATATACATATATATTTGCATATGTACGTATATATTCATATGTATATACATAAGCATTTATTAAGTAATAATGTTCCGCAATATCTTGTTAACATCTTTGTTTGAGAAAAGATTTTAAAACAAATTAAAACTCAATCATTTTCCTCTGGATTCCCTTATATATTTAACGTTCAATTGATTAATTTTACTGTCATGTATAATAAACAAATATAAATAGAACCATATGTTATTATCATATTTAACATTATATTATTCCTTGCTATTTTTATTATTTATAATATGAACAAAACAGGTACTAACTGATGATTATTTTTAGAAATTTAAATTAATTACGCAATAAGCCACGCGTTCAGATAAAAGCTCTTTCATGTCGCATAATTTTACCTTGTATTTGCAAAAAGTAATTTTATTCAAGGTTTGTGCGAGTAAAATGAGATTTACAAAGAATTTTATTCATATTAACAAAACCGGAGTTCGTAAAAATCAGTTATAAATAGTCAGCAAAGTGATTATGGAAATAATTTATTAACTGTAATAATTCTCTGTAAATATTTGTTCTTGTAACTTTTTGATCGTTGAGGTGAATTGTATTGCATCTTGTTTGCCATATTGTGAAAGAAAATTAATAATATTTTAGTATTCAGTTTAATAGATGATATTACAAAATATGAACTACTAATTTACGAAGCAAGAGATTTTTGATCACATAAGTACTTTAATCACATACACTTTTTCTTACTGAAAATTTAATAATTTTCGCTCATATTATATTTTAGTCCTACTTTTTAGTATTTAACCATTTATCAAAAATATATTTTATATTGCCATTTATAATGCGAGTTTCCTAATGAAGCATTTATATTACAAAGAATAGAATATAAAAGTGCAATCCATGTTACATGTTTAATAAAATATGATTATTGCATTTTAGATTACTTAATATAATAATAATTTGTCGAATTTGGCCATTCATTTATATTCCTCAGTAATCATTGTAAAAATATCATGAATATTTATAAATATATATATGAATTCTTCAATCATTAAAATCTAGTAAAATGCAATCGTTAATGCATCTGTTTGTTAAATAATTTACTTTAGCATTATTTTATCTAGTAAAATGCATATATTAAAACATCTTTTTGTTAAATAATTTACTTTTGAATAATAGTCTTGAATATAATTTACTTTCTAGAGTTAAAACGAACAACTAAAAATGTTGTATTGCATTATAAAAGTAAGATTTGGATCAACTTAATTTGTTACATATAAATAGTTCGAACTGACAGGCTCATTTCATCGTGTATTGAAAAAAAAAATATTACTCTGCAATACATATTAAAAAATATCTCACATATATTTATAAGTTCATCAATTTGCAATAATTTTTTTTCTATTCTTTTATTCTTTCCTAACAGAGCAAAATGCATTTCTTCATAACGTATGTTCGCATGTTTTAAACGCGTTTTTATCTGATCATTTATAATGTAATAGATTTCGTTACAAGAAATAGACATTTCATATTGCAACACGTCATTCAAGTAATAAGCATTTATGTTTTTGATACATTTGTGTAATATCAGACATATCACATGAAAAATTATATAGTAAAGACATCCATTCGGCACCTATCTAATTCAATTATTATCGTGCATGAATAATAGATAATGGGTACAAAAAGATCTAGAACATGAATGTATATGAAATGAGTTAAGGAGGTATTTTGTCCAGAAGTTAAAAGAAAATCGTATTCGTTTTTTTCATATTTTTAAAATTTAACTATTCGAAAATATATGTACAAAAGGATTTTGCAAAATTTAAATCATTTTTAAAGATATAGCTGTTTGAGCATGAAATTTCCCATCTTTTTCCTTCCTCGGCAAAACTTTAAAGGCGTTTTTCTTGCAACTGTCTTTATCGGTACGATACCCACGATTTCTCAACTATTACTGGATCGATTTAAAGTCTTCTTCATAGACTTATCATCTGTATGAACAAAGCTCATCTTTAAATTCCGATTTTTACTACTTAAAAAAAATCGAGAATGTCAAAAAAAGTTGTAAAAAAATATTTCTCTTTCAGAAACTTTTTAACTTTTCCATTGTTAATTAAACGTTTACGACTTTAGATTTCTAGATTAATAATGTATAAATATTTTTTTCTTCAGCTTTTTTGGAGGCCTAAAATAATGAGCATGATCAGGTGCCACTTTTTTGAAACCGCAAATTCATTACTTTCTTGAAATAAAACGTTGTAACTATTATATATTATTATAAATTAACTATTATAATTATTATTATAATATATTATAATATTAATTAATAACCTGTTAAAAATATAATAAACATATTGTTAGACTTTTTACGGCCTTTCAAAAATAACAAAAATTTATACCAGAATACCCTCTTAGAAAGAATCTAAAATAGTCAGTTTTGAAAAAAAGTTAGACGTAGTAATAAATATTATGTAAAGAAATTATAGAAAAAATATTGCAAATGCTATTAATATTATAAAAATGGAAGTATTTTATTTAAATACTTATATTAATGAACTTTTTTTCACATCTGCTAATTATAAGTCTTGTAAATAGGTAACAATAAATTATTCCAAACAAGAATATAGTTTATTACGTCAGCAATAATAATTTAAACAAAAATAAGTCTACCTAACTATGTATTCTATGTAATACTCTTTCAAAATATTTTTTTTACAATAAACCACAATTTTGCTTTTATATCATCACGATATTGTTTGGATAATATGATTACACAAAAAATTTTCATTTTGACATTAAAGAAAATTAAAAAATGTTTAAGAACTGTTTTTTTATTTATTATTATATTTCTCGACCATGATATAAGCTGAAAAATAATTATGATGATCATTTAAATAAATTATTGTGTAATTTAAATTAATTATTGGATTAGGTAATTGCTCAAGTTTTTATGAAATAAATAGAAATAATTAAAACTTTATTACGATTTGTGGCTTGAGATTTCACGTGCTCAATTAACGTCTTTTTCTTAAATGCCTTCAACACTACAAAGTTATAAACTTTGATCTTTAAGATCAAACTCTGTAAAAAATCAGTCGAAACTAAATAAATATAAATGTCTGGTATGATCTCTTATCTTCAGATCATATGATATGTGACAATAAAAATGGCAAAAAAGCAATATAAGGCTATCGGAGTTCATTTGGATCAAGGTTTCACATGCAGTTACGTGATAGATGCAATATGCTCCAATTCCGCATTTTGCCAAAAAATTGCATTTAGAACTACCAGAAGCTGTTAGTACTCAAATATATATATAAATATCAAAATATTTTTTAACATGTTAGAAAACTCAACTTTACATAAAGAAATAGTAAAATAGATTTAAAAATTAAGACAAGCAGATTTTTTCATCAACATTTTATTTTGCCACCATCTTTTAAAGTGAACTAAGTCTTCTCTTCAACTTTTATTTCTAGGAATTAATATCCTGTGACAAAAATAAGAAAAATCGATTATGCAACTAACCAGGTTAAAGGTATGTTCAAATAAGTACTTAGATAACACATGACTCACATTTTCTTGAATTTTAATCATTATTAATCTTGCGGTCAGATGAAATTATGAAACACTTGACAAAGTTCACATAAAAACATACATATATGTTTAATAATTAACAATTTTATATTTAAATTATAATTTTTTACATCTTACATCCAGCAAAATCATTAATAATCTAAGGTTATAGCATCTCAGATAGCATTTATATTAAAAAATCAGCCATAATAAGAATAGTATATATAAGATATAGTAGCTGCTGTTGAAAAATATATATTAAACTATCATCATCTAGACATTTTTCAAGCAATTTCTCACCACAAAAAAGATTAAGGTATTTCTTTTAAGCAGAATTTAGATTATATTAAAATTTACCATAATACTTATTTTAAACAAAGCACTTTATTTTTAAAAAGTAATATAATTTTTCAAACATTTTTATGATATATCCGCATTGTTACCAAAACTACTCTAACCATTCGTTTATTACGACACAGGAAAAAGAATTAAAGATGCAAACCGAAAGAAAGTTTTTGAAATAAAAAATAGCCATAGGCCACATTCTAATTTGATATGAATTCATTTAACAAAATGGAAAAATTACATTTGTTGTTCTGAGATGATCTTGAAAATTAATTTTATGGCAGAATTTTATAACTTTATTAGTTCTTGAATCAAGTCTTAGAGCATAACTTTCACGTCGTTCGGAAACTTTTAAACGAACATCTATTTTTATCTGGAAACAAAATATTGAAAGCTTTTCTAAATAAAAGTGCAGTTTTAATTTGTCAGATAGCTCTTGAGAAATGCAAAAATTTGATATAAATGCAAGATATGATGCAAAGTAACTATGAATATTATACAAAATATGTTCTCAAATTGCTAGAATGTAATAAATCTAAAAATACAGTAATGGTTTGTGCGCTATTTGTAGTTAAATATAATAATCACTAAGACTATATAAGGTCGAGCGCTGCTTAAAGGTCCGCAGGTAAAAAGGTCCACCTCCAATATCTCTAAAACAAGTGAAGTTTTTAACAACAATATTTGGAAGTAGAGGGAAGACGCTATAAATGGCAATGTTCGAAAATCTATAAAAAATGCATTTTATTTTGTTGTTAGTTTTTTGTGGTTCAGTTGTGAGTAAACTAAACGTTTACGAGACCTTAATATAGTTTGTAAGTATGTATACGTTATTTCATTATTTTAAAAGATGCATTGTTAATTTTAAGTTAGATTTTATATATATATCTTCTTTAAAATCTTACAAGTGGGTGGATAAAAAGGACTAAATAAACCTTTAATCTGGAAAAGGTGTAAACAATAAAAAATAGTGAATGAAAACGTAAACTCACAAGTAAAAAAAGCGATTTTACAATAAATAATAAAATAAAAATCTATAAGTATGAAAAAATATTTGTGTTAACAAAATAATTCAAGGTTGACGACTATCATATGATGCGAATTTTAAGCTTTAATTCTGTTAAATAAAAGTGCAGTTTTAAATTATCTGAAGAATAAAAACTCTGGATTTGATAGCTCAAATAAGTTGACTTTAATGAATTTAATTTATACAAATACATTTATCTGATTAGGTTTTCGTAGTTTAAAATGTTTCTAAAATAAAAGTGTTACAAATGACCCGATACAATTTTGCTTTCGCTCATTGTAAAACGTTGCGTTTATATTACAACAACACTTATATTATTACTACTTGCCCATTCGAGAACAACCATGAAATACTTTTATTAATAGAAATTTTTGCCTCGGACAATGTTTTTTTATATAATATTATGTGTGACGAAAGAAAGTTGTCGCATTAGACTCTCATGGACCGTCTCGGTGGGCGGATGAAGTATAAAGGCATATGTTATTTTATATACTCATAAAAAATTTAAAAAAATAAAAATTTTATCTTGACCTTCGATTAAATCATTATTAATTATAGCCGTTTTACATTATAATATTTTTTGTACAGTGTAAAATGCATAATATGTAATGATAAACTGCGGTCTAATTTCATTAGTTAGGTTATAGACAAAATAAATACTTTAGAGCAAATCATATTCAATTAAATTATTTTTTAGCATTATATGCGTTGAATATATAAATTCTTTAATGTTGTTATACTATATATAGGGTAGAGCAGGTCTTAAAGGTCCTCAAGTAAAAAGGTCCACCTCCCATATCTCAAAATCCAATTAAGTTAAGAATTTCTTAGCAGAAATATTTGGTAGTAAAAGTAATATAAAGGAAATAATATGTATAACCAGCCATCATCTTAATTCTTACGACGTTGCTATCAGGAGATAAACGGAAACGTTTCAATATTCAAACCAAAAATTTTTTGTTTATAGTTTATTCGGTTTTGAGATCTTTTATTTAGTTTATAATACCTGAATATAATTTTTAGGTATACGTTATTTAATTGTTTTGTAAGATTATTTCGTAAAATTAATTTAAAATAAAAAAAGACGTTGGATCTGTTTTACTGTACTTTCATTCCCTTGGGACAAAAAAATCTGAAAACAAATTTTGAAAAAATAATGAAAATATTTGGAAAAATAATGAAAATATATACTATTATAGCAGTTTGGGTGGGAATTTTATTGAACATAGTTCAATAGTTGTTTGTTTGATACAAAATATATGTTGTAATGTAGTTCATTTAGATTAGCCAGTAGATTTACTGAAAGTCAAATTGAACATTCATACCCCGCCTTACCCTATTCGTTATGGCTTTGAATTAAAAATATTATTTTGTCTGATGTATTTAATCGAAAAGTGAAAATGTTGAGATGAATCCGATTGCTTTCGATAGGTACATTTACTAGTTAAATGTTCTATAGCAAATCAAGTTATTAAAGAAGTTATTCAATTATTCAAGAAATAGGTATGCATTAAATAATTAAAAAAAATTGAAATAAAGAAAGGTAGAAAAAATACAATTGAAAAATATTGTTTTTGTATATACTATTCTTAATCGTGAATTATTACGCAAAATTCGAACTATGTATCATATGCTCATGGCCCAAAAAAAATTTGAATCAATTATAATCTAAATTATGATTTCGATTATTCCGAATGTGACTTTGACGACTTAATAAATTTTTATATATTCATCTCACTCGATTCACTTTCCCGAAATATTACTATGCATTTCTGGTTTCTTTTCAAATAACATAAAAAGTGATCGTTTTGTACCGCGCTCCACTTGCGCAGTGAATTAATCGCATCAACATTCAAGATTTCATTTCTTTGTTTATCATGAATGAAATTACTATCAAAATAGGAAGTAAATGAAGACTTGTAATACAAGATGTTTTTAATTATCTTACATCAACTGGACATTGATGTTGACCCAATAATACTTTCCGAAAATCTTAAAAAAATCACTATTTTAATATAATTCAGAAACTACTGAATTAACACTTTAAATATGATTTTGTTTTACACAGTACAATATTATTTATTTTTATCAAACGTTATAAAATATATAGAACACATTTAGAATAAGACCAGGAGGGATATGTTACATAATATAATTATTATAGATAATTGTAAATAAGTTAATTTTTTTTTTTGCACCCAATGAGTTAAGATTCTGAATGTCTTAAATTCGAAAGATAAATTGATAAATAAATTAAGTGCCAATTTGGGAATGAATTGTATTTTATCTATAATCTATATCTGATGAATATAGTATTATTTATTTTTGGTAAGTTTGCAAGCCATAATAATACAAAAATAATTTTCTAAAATTGCAAGTTAGTCAAAAATGAAAATGAGTTCAAACTATTATTGCGCACATAGATATTAACACATGGAATACACATATATTAACATCTGTAAATGTTATGAATATATTTCTATGCATGTGTATAATTGCAATTTAAAATTAAATAAACGATGACATAAAAATATTAAATTCACAGATATATTTCTACATGCTTAGTAATCAATTTTGCCAAGTAATAAATATAACTTGCTATAGGTCATCGTGCAATAATTCATTGCAAATGATTTTTTAATTCTTATTGAATTGAAACATGATATATAAATTTTACAATTAGATTTATGAAATTTCGGTATTTAAAAATGAATAAAATTTTTATTCTTCTGACTTTTAAATTATTATTCAGTAATGATAGTATTAACTAACAATTCTAAATAAGGTTTTATTATTTCCTTACGTTTTCACCAAATAGTGATGATTATGCATAAAAAACTTAATGATTTTTAAAATACTTGAACATGTTTAAATGAATTGAAAATGAAAATTGAAAAGTTTTAGTTTCTAATTTCATTTTATAACTGTAATGATGTCGAAACAATAATGCTGTTCACGTTATAATTATTATTTATATAATTTTCTACTAATTAGTTATTTTTATTAATAATATAAATATTTTAAATACATTTATTAATAACTTATTTCAACATTTTCTTAGTTTATACTTTATTTTATTTAGTTTGATATCAATAATTTATTATGGTCGCAAAATGACTTCATTACCAAAATTTATATATTTAAATTTCTTGCCATCATGTATTGCCAAATTAACTATATTTACTGAATGATAACTTGGCAACTCCTATAAATTCCATTGATTTTTACAGAACATAAATAAGCAATAAATTCAATTATCATTTTGGTATTTTTCTGTTACGGGCATTATGTCTTAGTAAGATAAATTCTCTATGAATAACAAAAATATGAATTTTTATTATTTTTGATCTTTCATATCTTTTGCACTTTGGGACATTGACTTCAATTGAAGATTAACTCTATAAAAATAATAATGTTGCTCTTTGAATGAATTGATTTGAAATTGAATAGTGGAATATGAATTGATTTCATTAAAATGAATTTATAAATATATTTATGGGCTTAAATCTACTTCAGTTTTTTCATATAAAATCTTTGAATACGAATACAATTAAGGCAAATTAAATTTCTATTTAAATCTGATCCAAGAGAATTGTATTACGCGTTTACTCTAATTTGAAATTATTATATTTTGAATTTTCACTTGGTTTGTAATAATTATAAAATAATATTTATCGGAATAAGTTATAAAAATCATACAAGTGATACTCATGATTTAAGTCTAACGGTGACATATAAAATGAAATTTATAAAAGTTTCAAAAGAGTAATATTTAAATTGGGATATCTTATTTTAACATGGTCGTATATATATTTATATTGCACAAAAATGTAATTTCTGACATCTTCAAAAATGATTAATTATATAATTATAAATTTGTCAATTCTATTTGGATTTTTTTAAATTTTAGGTGAAAATAAGTTATTTAAGAAAAAATCATCATTTATATTGAAAAAACAAAAGCTGTCAATTGGATGTATAAAAAGTGCATAGCCCTACTATATAAGAAAATTTTAAATTTATCATACGATTACTATCTGAATGTATCCGTAACTTTATTTCTAAATGACTGAACATATTTTTTAACTAATCTTGAACTGCTGTTGTTACTTATCATCGATTAAGATTGACCTTCTCCTTATGCAAGAAAAAGTTCATTATCTTTCGTTGTTTTTTTTATTTGATAGAATGGATCAATTTCCTCATATTTATTAAACAAGGAAGTTTCATGTAAACATGAGATAATTTTTTTGGGATAAATTTGAATGATTTGTTGATGTTTGGATGATTTATCAAAAATATTAATCAAAATTGAAATGAATTGTTTGAACATATGTCAAAGATCTTTGACACCTCATTTTGACGCTTTTATATGTACATACTAGTTGTTACTTGTTCAACGGTTTATGGAAGAAATTTTGGTTAATCAAATTATTGCATTTTTTGACAATATATTAATAACTATATTCTGTCTTGATGTAAGCTATTTTGGGGGGAGTACTATGGCGTCCCCTGACATCTAGCCATAATTGAATAAAAACAAAAGTGATCTTAGCAAAAATGATATTAAGTAATTGATATGTAATAATTGATATGCAATAATTACAAAATTTTATTTAGAAAGCAGTAAGCTTTTCTAGTGTAGGTAAACTCTAATTCTTTTTTTTTGTAACGAACCTATTAACTATTAACACAAAAACTTATTCCCGACAATATTAGGACTTTACTTTGATGTCAATAAATGAAAACAAGAATTATCAATACATTTTTGCAATCAAATATTTGTATGTAATAATAAACTAATAAAATAAATGTAATAAATTGCAAAAGTTATTTTAATAATGCTGCGGTCATATGAATGAAAAGAAAAGTATTCTCTGAAAGGAAAACTGTCAAAATTGCCGATTCGATCAAAAATGACAAAAAAACCTCAAACATACCTAAATTTTTAATGTGACTCTATTTTAGAATCCAAATAATTATAATTATAATTTTTGGGGTAACCACAGTAACGTTCAGAATTTTCATTTATTAACTGTCTTTATTTAATATATATGTGTTTATTTAGAAATAATTTAATAATTTATATTCGTTGTACCAATATAAGACAAAATTATTCTATCATACCTGTTATATTGAGAAATCCGCTAAAATAAAGTTTGAAATATCAATATCCAATAAGAACTACTTTCAACTGCAATATTAGCCAATCACTTGTATCAAGTCATTTTCTTGATTATTTTCAATAGCACAAGAAATAAGATATTTTTCCTCACTAATAATAAAAATACTAATTAATTTACGTTTATCACATTTTTAAAAAAATGATTTCACAAATTATTTTGTATTTAGTTTTGCAGCACCAATTTTGGATTATTGACTCAACTATATATATTATGGCAATTTAAATTAACTAATTGTTTCTATTCTAATTTATTTTTACTATTCTAGATCAGTTTTAAATTATGTTTTTACAATTTTGAATGTAAACATATATTTTAATAGAGTCTTTTAATACACTAGTGTTCACAAAATGTCAAAGCCATATTTTTGTATTTTTCTAAATAGTAGAAGATGTTACAAGAACATCACTTTCACTGTCAGACATCACGTTTGCCTTAAAATTTAAAATTATCACGAAAGTACAATTTCACATATTTCAGTTTTGTTGCACATTCTGCGAAAAGGCACACAACAATGTAATCAATAGATGCAATCTATATAATAGTTGTATAAATGTTTTGTCAAAAACTGATTTAAAAATTTCAACCTGCCGCCTTTTCGTTGGCGCTTGCGCGTCTCACGCGGTTCCGGCGATACTGATATCAGAAGAGAACCCGACGCGGTATATCTCTTGTGTGTGAAATGTTATGAATAGGTAGTAGAACAGACTCACACAATGAAATTCATATGCGTAGCATGATCGGACATTTATATATATATACTGAGTCGGTTAATATTCAAAGTATTAAGTTTAAAACACACACATTTGCAACGATGTGACAGAGGACAAAAGACAACTCCACCAGAAGATGATTTGTGCGTGCAGCAATTTGCTGGGACGTCATTTGCAATAATGGGAAATACATTGATCAATTGCGTTACATAGGAAACTGCACATTTGAAAAAAAAACTAGATTTTTCGTAAAACCAACTAGTCATTTGGATTCACGTGAAAAATACCTTTGATCAAAGATAAGGATAAGTTTTAATTTAGAGAAATTAATGCAAGATTTTTCAGCGCCTGCGTCTCAAATATATTATGTATAACTAGTAGTCTGTGACATCATGCCTTGAATCAAATTGGTAAAACTTCCCGTACCGTAATAAAATATTTGAAGAATATTATATATTTTCATATATATTATCATAAATGCTGTAACTTTCATTATTTGTATTGTATAGATAATTTTTTTTATTAAATTTATATGTAACAATCTGAAAAAATAAGTAATTCTTTGAGCTACAGTGAGAACATAAATAGAAAAAATATAAGAGCTTGTAAATGCGACTAGGACGCTTATATAAGTTTACATGAAAAGTAAATAAACAAAACTTAATGAAGCGGAGTTAGAATCAAGGATCTTATCTCATATTTCTAAAAATTGAATAAACTGAATTACAATGATAAAATTATTTATTTGAATTATATATGTAAGCTTTATAATTTAAAACAAAAATTAAAATCTGAATCATTTTCAATATTGAAAAATTTTTGGAAATAAAAAAAAAAGTATTTTTTTATTGCTTTACCGAAAAACAATCGTTTTGTCAATACGATACGAAGCAAAAAATGTTTTGAATCATCCAAATCGGATGCTTCGTTCTCCCAAAATCTACATTTTTTGCACATTTAGCTCCGTAACTCCGAATTCCCTATCTCACCAATTCTCCACATCATTACGATTTGAATATTTTTTAATCATTCAAATCACATGGTCTGTTCTATCAAAAACTAAATTTGCATTTTATGCACTCTATTATGCTCAATATCTCCGAAACGGCTGGACCTGTCTTTGCAAAAAACTAATAAGCACGTCTCCCCATCAGTTGAAATCGATTTTTTTTACTATTTCAAACTTGTTGATCCGTGCGCCCGAAATCGTGGACAAAAATTTGTAGACACACAAAACACACACTCATATCAATTTTTTCTGTGGTATGCCAAAATGTTCATAAACTTCTAAAACGTGAAGATATGCAAACATTCTCATTTTCGATTTCTGAACTATTACTATAACTTACCCTACGGTAGTTAAAAATTTATACAAGTGTTGTAAATTGCTGGAACATCCCTTTTCATTTACATTACATTTAAAAGCTTTAATGCTGAAAGCAATTGAAATCGAATGTTTTTTTTTAATCATTTGAATAGGTTGATCCGTGCTCTCGAAGTCGTAGACAAAAATTTGTATCCGAACTAACATTCATTTTTGTAAAGTGTGATCAGGAGAAAACTGAAATGTAAAAATATGCTAAAAATTTTATTTTCAATTTGTTTGCGATTACTATAACTTTCCTCACGGAAAGATAATAGAATAATAATTTGTATTACTATGAAAAAATGTTTAAACGCATTAAAATAATAAATTGATCTTTCACAATTTCAAAATTATTATTTCTTAAAGTTCTTTTAAAGCTTTCAGAAAAAGAGCTTAAAAGTTCTTGTTATTATCTATCAAGCTCTACTGCCATAGAAGAATCTTGAGATTTTAGGTTCACTTTAGAGCAATTTTACTAGCCCAAAGTGCAAAATTTCATTTTTTTTAATTTAATATTTTATTCATTTTGTTTCAATTCCATATTTAAGCCATTTATATCATTAGTAATTTGATATTAGCTGAAACATTTAAATTGAAAAATATTTTCTTCATAAATGTCGCATAATTATATATCAAATTAGTTAGTAACTATTTCATTAGGATGTTTATATAGAGTAAAATAAATTATAAATGAATTATCTATCCAAAAAAATTTGAAAGGTAAGGTATCTTTCATCTAGATATATTTTAAATTAAATAAATCGAATATTAGAATTTAAATTTGCATAATTGCATTGCAATAAAGCCAACTCTATGATTTTTGCCTGATAATTTTTTGTAGTATTTTCTTAATTTTCTTTATTTTTCTGATCTATTTTAAATTAGAAAATTTTAAAACAATGTAAAAATCATGTCACTCCTTATGTTTTCCATATTGTTTTGTTAAGCATTTAATGATGCTTATGTTACAAAATATATAAGCGTAATCATCAGAATTAATATCTCATAAGGAACAAGTTTCGCGTTATATGTTTGGTAATACAATATAATATACGTTAATTTCGTATCTGAATTACGAAATTCGAACGATGCATGTAAACAGTGAAATCGTAATGTGCATATAAGTTGCACTTGCAATAATGTTACATAGCACATCACCAGGGCCGAAGCGATCTCTCATAATCAATATCAAGGTAATTAATTACTCTTTTTTATAAATCATAAGTCCACGAGCAACTGTAAAAACTTGTTAAATAGATAAAGAAGATTTAAATACCAAGAATAAGTATTTAGCATATTTTTTTCATTTTTTTCATACGAGTTAAATTATATTATAATCTATACACAACACAACCATGATTCTGCAAGTCCACTTTTAGTTATGAACTATCTTGTTCAGATCAAATAATTACTTGCACATGAATAAAATATTTGTGGTTACAATTATTAACGTGATTTATGACGCAAATTATTTGATTGATTACTTTTATACTTTTACTATTTTTTTAAATTTATTTAATTTGAGTGCAACCCGTGCATGCGCCAGCAGATATTGATCAAAACGCAATTGATGCATTGATATATAATGTTGGTGTTATATAGAAATATTTATTTTGCGAATAAACGAATTAGAAGAGAACTAATTATTATTTACAAATTAGAGCAGGGTAAAGATAGGGCTCTAAGGACCGCAAATAAAAAGCTCAAAAGCTTGTATCTCAAAAAAACCGGCAGAGTTAAGAATTTTCGAATAACAATATTTGAAAGTAGAGGAAAAAAGATGTATCACCAGACACCACTTGATTATTACGACGTTGTTATTGGTAATTGTAATTGGTTTACGTTATTTGTTTTGGATGTGTGCACTGTTGCTTAGTTTTCCAGACCTTAATATAATTTTTAAGTTGACATTATTTAATTGTTTTATAAGATATATTGTTAATTTCAAGTTAGATTCAACATTTTTTTATATAACGTTTTCAAAAGCTTTCACCTGAGTATGGTTGAAGGGTCCAACTAAACTTTCATCCTGGCAAAGGTGTCTAAAAAAAAATAACAAATAAAAAAGAAAATTAAGTTTATGCAAGCAATTTTACAAGACAAATGTAAAATAAATAGTTATTCCAATTCTGCTGATGAATATTTTCGACGAAATACCAGATCAAGGATAATTACAGTGTTATCTCTGTAAAAATGCACCCATGAAGTTTATATTTTGCATTGAATGAATAATATAGCAATTATTTCAAAAAAACCCTTAAAATTAAAATAAAATATTGGGCCTGTATGCCCCCAGGCCGTCTCAATTTACCCCGCTTATGGGGTAGAATGGACAAGGTCACAAATTTTTGAAACACAACAAAAAAAAAAACACATTTTTGAAATGATGAATTAGTTGTGATTTTTACAGGGTATAGTTGTTTGTTTGATAAGTGTTATTGGTTATGATATAATTGTTATGGTTTTCACAAATTGCTCAAAGTGAAATTGGACTTTTGTGTCCTAATCTAATACTTTTGAATGAATATGAAATTCTATTTATATACTAATTATTATTACTATCTTATATTTAATACGATTTTCGCAAACAATGAAATTTTTTTTTCTATTTGTAAATATATATAGTAATTATCTATATTAAGACCTTCGTAATATAGTTTTTTATCAGCTAACACAGGATATCCAACTCGTTCGTTTTCTCATTTGTTTATTTATGTGATTAAGGCGCGATTTGGGTTTAATCTTAAAAATAGTCCCGGAATAATGCTGGAGTTGAATGTTTCCAATAGTTACTAATATAAATAGTATTTTTTGTATTTTAATAAAAAACGCTAAAATACCTCTAAATATATCATTATAATCTTCTTAATAATTTCAATAATGCAAAGTTGAAACTAGTGGTTAAGGCAAATTGCTGGAACTTCCCGTACCGTAAGTGTAAATGTTCGAGGAAGATTAAATGTTTTCAGATTATTATAAATTCTGTAATTTATGTGTCTATTTATGAGAATCATATGAACTGAATTACAAAGTAAAATTTATTCACTTAAAGTATATAAGTGAGCTTAGATCTTTAACCAGAATTAAAATTGAAATCGGAATTATTTTCGATATCAAAAAAAAAAAATCTCCGTAACGGCCGGACCTGCCTTTGACAAAAACTAATCAGCACATCTCCCTATCAATAGGAATCGAATGTTTTTTGAACCATTCAAATCGGTTGATCCGTACGCCTGAAAACGTGAACACACACACACACATCAATTTTGGTAAAAATATATATGGTAAAAAGTCTAGATAACAAATTTTTGAAAGACATCAGAAAAGCACATTTCTACAATGATGAAGTAGTTGACAGTTTCACTGAACGTAGTCGGATAATTGTTCGTTTGAAATGTGTTATTTGTTGTGATATAATTGGTTTGGTTTTCACAATATAGTTTATATTTGCTCAAAGTCAAATTGAACATTTATGCCTCGCCCTGCTCTACATATATCCTTTTTATTAAATTTACTTTAATTTATCGAATGTTACTTGAAACTTTTCAAAAAGCAGGTCAAAGAAAAAATACTTAATTCATTTTTTATCTCTCCTCGCAGAAATTTGAAAATTTTGTATAAGCTCAGTAGTATTATTTACGATTATACACAAAATCCAGAATCCAAAAAGAATCTGAAAAACTTGAAAAGTAATCAATAAGTCGAAAGACCAAAAAAAACTTGGATTGAATGAATTATACCATGCTTTCTATAGAAAGTGTATAAAACTTCCACTTGGATTGTATTTACAAAATATAGACATTCTAATGGGGTTTATTGTTTTTATAAAACCTTATTGTATATAGCATTCGAACAACACACCCTTATACACTTTGAAGTATTAATATTTTTGATTCTCTAGAAATTGTTTAGAATATACCTTTGCTTAGCAGAACAACGTTTGCCGGGTCAGCTAGTTTCTTATAAAATTAATTTGAATCCTAAAATTATGAAAAATTATATGTAAATCATCGCGTAAGTTCCCTGAATGATTCTCAAATTTGCAAAGGCGTGTCATATCGACTTTTTTGCAGCACATGCCGAGTAAGTAAGTGCAATAAAATTTTATCTCAGACAACATGAGAGTTTTCGAAGGACGAAGGGTCCTTGAACATGTACTCCGACCAGAATCCGCTTGCAGATAAATAATTTAAGTCTACGTGAACGGACTCAGCTGTGATTCATTCACACGAAATCGAAAACGCAGCGTCCGCTGGGTTTTTGGATCACAAATTACAAGAACAAACAAACTGGATCCGTTTGTTTGTTAATAAAGCGTCCTTTAGGCGAAATCTATGCCGATGGAATATGGGACACCAGAAAAATAGAATTCAAAATTTACAGTCACTTTCTTTAGAATGTTATACAGAGTCACCGATTATATTTTCAATTTTCAATTAAATGAAATATTTGGTATAAAATGATGTATCATGCAAAAGATATAAAATTATGAAAAGTAATTACAGTTCATAATTAGTATATTTCATTACCGCCAAAATGATATTCTATATTCGTTTAGACTTAGACTCTATTGTACCTGTATTGTTTTATGTATTATCTACTAATAATTAAATGCTAATGCACCAAAAACCGCAACAATTTCTGGGTTTTGTATAGAAAATCAAAAGATCAAACAAATTTAATAATCTTGTTTATTTTCAAATACCCAACTGCGTAAAATATTCAAAATTTGGCAAGTAGTTAATACGTAAAACCCAGCCACATTTATCAATTGTTAGTATAATAATTTAGGATTCAATTATACTCTTCGTCATGATCTAACTGAGTTGTAGAGTCAGTGTTATAGAATTTTGGTAATGATAATACAAAACGATTTATGTTTGAAGTATAGTTTGCTAATTTATTTTAAGAGCAATTAGACCTTAACATAGGACTTATGATCTGTGTACTGACTTTTTCAAGGAACTGGCTTTCTACAGATGGTAACCAAATGGATGTCCGTTCTTTATGTGTACCTATAAATTTGTTATTACAATTGCTATAATATTGATGGAAAAATATTGCTATCTATATTTTCAAATGGCATCAGACTATGCGATATAGGTACCAAATCTAGAATCTCTGACTAAAATCCCGTAGCTTTAATCCAGGGGAGACTAAAACCCGAAATTAATAACACGAAAATTAAATCTGTAACAAATATCGGTCAAAATCGTCTTCAGAACTACGTGGCTGGCAAATAGATAATATGAGTGTACAAAAAATATTTAACTAATAGAAGTAAATAACCATAAAATGATTATAGCTATTATTCTAATATTGTTGATATTTTTTGTCGATTATAAAATGTCGAATAAAATTTCTGTGGAAAGGAATTAAAGATGACATTCAGGTCAAAACTGATAATTTTACAAGCATTGCAACTTTCGTACGGATTTGTGTACCTACTAGGGGGAAGTTCCGTAACGCCGGACGGCACCAAACACCGGACGCTCTATTTAACATGTATTATTTAAGCGAGTATAAATCTTTTCATTTTAAAATACAAGTGAAAGAGGCATGGGGGCACACAGGTACAGGATCGGTTTTGTTAATTTAGTTTGATTTCTAACTTTGTTATCTAACATAAGTCATAATTTAATAAACATTTCGTAAAATATTTTTTGATTTATTTATAAATAACCTTAGGTGTCTTCCACTAGGGGACTTACCCCTACATATAATATTATAACTAATTTCCAATAACCAATATACCGTACAAAAACATGTACAATTACCTTTAAATAGTTTCAAATTATTATTTTATTAGTTTAATTATATGTGTGTAATTTGTACACATAAATGTAAATGAAAAAAATGTCACATCCGCTATTCAATCAAATTATTATATTAAATTACATAATTACAAAATGTTTAATGACTGAAGTTTATAATAAATTCTGACGATATTTCAATTTTTGAATACGTTGATGCGTAAAATTATTAGAAGTAATTTCGGTCTTTATCTAAAACATTTTTGATATTTCTTAAATTGCTTAATAAAAATGTCATAAAAAATGTTATTTACGAAATATATCTATGAAGTAATTACAAACAGAATCGAATTACCTCTATAATCTAATACCTGCTGAATATATTGCATGTCGAATTTACAAGTACATCGATTTTAAAAGAATATTTACATACGACACACAGAACCTGTATTGCAATATTTTTTTAAAAAATTAATAACAGATGCATCGGCATTCTTCTTGGCTTCGCCCGAAGACCTTGATAAGAGAATATGTTTCAACAGTGGTTATTCAACGTAGTCTAATTGTATGGCTCTTCAATATAATTTTTTGTGTTTGCAAACATATTACAAATTTAAAATTAATTGTACACGATAACTGATTAAACTCAAGGTTTTTTTGAATTTTCTAAACATGAGGTAATAAAGGTAATTTGGCTATGAACTAGTAGGCACTTGGAAAGTTAGTCACAATCACAATAGGTCTATAGCAAATTGAATTAAAGTGTTATTTTGCTTTGACATCTTATTGTATGGCTAGTTTTTGAAAAGCGACGCAGTAGTTTTCTTATTCTAGTTTGAGTGATAGCTTTGAGTAATTATTTATTTATCATACATATTGTGAAAACCAAACCAATTGTAACACAACGAATAACACGTATCAAACAAACAACTATCTGAATATGTTCAGTAAAAGTCCCACCCATTTCAGCATTGTAAAAATGTGTTTTTTGTCGTTTTTCAAAAATTTGTAACATGACGGGGTTACAAATTTTGCCCCCCAGAAGGCATGCAGGCTCTATGTATTATTTCAATTTTAAAGGGATTTTTTTAAATATTAGCTACGTTATTCAGCAAATGTCAAATATAAAATTTTTGGGTGCATTTTTTGCACTGTAAATTACCTTGAATTGGTATTTTGTCCTTTTTACCCTAACTAGGTATAGAGGCCAGAAGTTATATAGAAAAATTGTTGAATCTAATTTAAAATTAACACTACATCTTATAAATCAATTAAATGAAGTAAACTTGAAAATTATATTATGGTCTCGTAAAACTAAGCAACAGTGCACACAACTAAAATGAATAACAAAAGAAAATACTTTTGTTATGGATTTTCCAACATCGTCGTGTTTCTACCGATAGCAGACACCGAAAGAATCAAAGTTATTGCTGGTTATACATCTATTTTCCTCTACTTTCAAATATTGTTGTTTTAGAAGTCCTAACTTCACTGGTTTTTGAGATATCAGTGGTAGACCTTTTTGCCCTCGGACTTTTAATCCACGTTCTACTCAATATTAGGGCTATACCTAATAGAGTTTTTTGACTTCATATTTTTATAAGAAGCTATGCGTGCAAAGGGCGATTTTTACTTGAAAATTATATTTGAGATCTATAACATCAATTAAAAATTTGATATCATACTGCCTGATATATAAAGGACTGAGGTTGAGATTGAACCGGGAACTGATTTTAAATAGACCACGACCTTATCAAAAAGGGCTCAAGTCGATAGCCTGATCAATTTAGTGTGAACAAGATGTATTTTTTTATTTGTTACCCAGAAATATTCTTGATTTAGATAATTTCGTATTTTTGTATAAACATCTCAATATTTTTATCAAGTTATACTTTACAAATTAAATAATTTTTAATCAGTCTTTTCATAATATTTTTGGGTATACGGATACGACATAATTGACCAATTGTAATATGGTTATTCTGTTAAGGTTTGTATAAACTACATTCACAAATAATAGAGTCGCTAAAAATAATTTTAACTTAGGCAGCAAAGTCATCAATTACGTTTATTATTAAAAACTGCTTTAATGCACAAAATCATAATAAGCTCCAATTACGCTTCTCGTCAATTTATTTTATTTATTTTCGGCTTGCAAAAAGATATTACTTATTATGATAAAAAAAAAACTTACATTAATTTGTCGCTATATATATGTGTGTATAAGTGCATATATATTTTGCTTGTACTAAACTTAAATTGCAAGAATAATATTTTCAATGCATCAGCAAATTCAAAATTGACGCAATATTATTTACGTCTTTCATAATTTTCTATATATACCAAATGCACAATAATAACGTATCGAGATTCAATTAAGCGCGAATTTTTTTTTTTTTTTTTTTTTTTTTTTCTTTATTTATTAATAATAACAATCAGAGTCAAAATGACTCTATGAGTTACAGAGCTGATATACAAAATAATATATAATAAATTAAAATAAAAAGTAAACAAAAAAATAATAATAATTACAACTCATAACATAATTAAAACTAAAGGTAAAATTATAATATAAACTAAATAATCCGTGAAACTGTTCCAATGAGCAGCTCAATATGTTATGTTAAGTCCAATGGAATTTTTCGCTTCAACCTTCTACTAGACGGAGTCATAAGTAGAGGTGCTATAAGTTGATTTGGATGGTTTTCAAGCTTGGAGTGATGGAATAAACTTCTGCTGCTAATTACATCCTTAATAAAAGGAACATTGAGGTCGTCGTGGATGATTTTATTGCTTACATACCAAGGTGCGTTGGTGATCTGCCTTAGGATTTTGGATTGCATCCGTTGCATTAAAACAATATTGGACATGCTGGCGCAACCCCAAAGCTCTATACCATATGTCCAGATGGGCTTTATTATAGATTTATAAATCAATAGCTTGTTGTCAAGCGATAGGATTGATTTGCGCCTCATTAGCCAATTCAGGTCTGCAATCTTCTGTTTGATTTGTTTAATTTTTGCCATAATGTGGGTTTTCCATGTTAGTTTTCGATCTAAGTATATTCCCAGATATTTTACATTTTCAGCTGGTGGAATTTTCTGGCAATTAAGTAAACTTCAGGACAGGTTACTTTGTTTAAAGAAAATGTAATATGGCAAGATTTGCTCTCATTAATAACAATGCGCCATTTTTTCGTCCATCGCTCGACAGCATATAAATGTACCTGGAGCTTGATAGATGCAACCATTGGGTTGATATCTGAGGAAAGTATTGCAATGTCTCAGCAATGTAGCAATTGATGTAGTTGGCAATGAAGGAAAATCGCTAGTAAATAGTAAATAAAGGAACGGACCCAGCACACTTCCTTGTGGAACGCCGGCACTTATCGGAAAAGAATTAGAAGTTTCACAGTTAACCCTGACTTTGAAAGTTCTGTCTGTTAGGTATGACTTAAGAATTTCATAGTAGGATGACGGAAGGTTATATTTTATTTTTAAAAGTAATCCCTCATGCCACACTTTGTCAAATGCCTGCCTTACATCCAGAAACACGGCTGAACAGTATTCCTTGGCTTCGAAAGAGTTATTAATAATATTAACAAGTCTGTGACACTGTTGTGTTGTCGAATGTTGCTTGCGGAAGCCAAATTGATGGTCTGGAATATTATTTGATTCTGATAATATATCTTGAAGTAAAAGTTTTTCGAAAATTTTTTGAGGTAATAGGTAGAAGGCTTATGGGCCTATAAGATGAAACCAAATATGGATCCTTTCCAGTCTTTGAATCATTTTAACTATAGAAGTTTTAAAGGATTTAGGCCAAAATTCCAGTCTTATATAGCATTATATATATATGTTAAACAAATAATACCTTTTTTAGGCAATTCTTTCAACATTTTCGACGAAATTAAGTCGATTCCTGGAGATTTTTTGTTTTTAAGTTTAGAAATTTCACCGACAACCTTCTCAGAGAGAAGAATTTTTTATTATTTCTAACAGGAATCGTTCGATAAACCATGTCACAATCAGGAATTTGATTATCAGAAGGTAAATTAGGCTGAAACACAGAGGATAAATACTTGGCAAAAACTTCAGTTTTATCCTTATCACTTCGTGACCAAGTCGAGTCGTTGTCGGCATCCCAACGAATTGGCGGGTTTCGCACACATGGTTTGAGTCGGTTTTTCACTGGTTTCCAAATCGAATTATCGAAGCGGTTAGGCTCGCTACATAGTTAGTGAAATTAATATTGCTCATTTCTTTCAATCTATTCTTCAGCTTATTACTGATGTTGTTAAAGTAGGTTTTATCTGAAGGTAAATGGCTGTTATGCCATTTTCTTCTTGCTCTCCGTTTTTCAGCGATAAGTTTTTTGATTTCTAAGGAAGTAGATTGTCGATTGGATTGCACAGGTTTAGGCGTAGAGGATGAAGCAGCTTCAGTCAAAATGTTGTTGAAGTTTTCGATAGCTGTATAACGTCAGTTTGCGTTTTCAATCTCATTTGCAAATTGATTTTGTCCTCAACTTTTTTGCGATACATATCCCAATTAGTTTCGCAGTGTGAAGGCATGGTGCTCGAGAAATATTTATTATAGATGAGCAGATGCTGGCAATTACAGGAGTATGGTCGGATGAAAGGTCAAAATTAGTTTCAATTTCAGTGTAATTTGTATTGATGCCATGAGAAATAAAGAAATCCAGTAGATCTGGTTTCTTTTTGGATCTGAGGGCCAGTAAGTTGGAGTACCCGTCGACAGCGTTACATAGTTATATTGGGAAATTACACTGTATAATTGTCTGCCCTTGGGATTAGTCAATCTTGAGCCCCAGAGAGGGTGCTTGCTATTGAAATCACCTCCCACTATGAACCTGGGTCCTAAAAGAAGAAGAAATCATAGAATTGAAAGCTGGTAATCGCATGGCGTGGAGG
>NW_020537646.1:35545581-35561273 GCF_003426905.1 Ctenocephalides felis
TTTTATATATGTCACTAATTTTTCTATCAATTCCAATTTCACTTTGTTTTAGGCACAACTTTTGTGCTTGATTAATAAGAAACTATTATAAATGTAGTATTAAAATTTAAAAAAATAAATTGTTGAAAGTTATTCTTGAGATTTTTCTATCGATCTACGTGAAATTTTTTTTAAATTATATTTCATTCTAAATACAGAAGTTTTGATTAGAGAAAACCAAAAGCAACAAAGATATGAGTAGATTCTTAAATGATAATCAGTTTAGTAACACTTATGTTTTACTTTATACATCAAATACGTTTTATCTATTTGTTATGACGCATTTAAAACTTCTTTATATATTATATATTTTTCACTTAGAATATTCCCGATAAAGGTATCAATTCGAACTTTGACTCAGTGTCTATTTAGAAATTACATGAACTGGATCATACCGGCGCGCCATTCGTAAACAAATAATCATTTCTATGCATATAATTATTTATTTATAAACGATATAAAGTCATTAAAAATTAATTATTAGTTTTGTATCGCTTATTTGTACTGCATTTAAGTGAATTTAAATGAATAATTAATCGTTTCTTGGTTAATTGTATTAAATCGCTTGCGGTTTTTGGGGTTTTTGGTCCCGCATGAGTATTTTCCGTTATTTGTTTTTATATTTTAATTAAGGTAATTAAATTTAAAATTTTAATTACGTATACTTTATAAATTGCATAATATATCTTTTTTATATTTAACGGCAATCAGAAATTGACGAGCATTATGAGCTGTTCTTGTGACTTAATAGCTGGCAACCCATGTAGCTGTCTTCAACTTATCTTTATGTGATTTTGTTACAATTTCGGTATTATCCAATAATGATTTTTTTGATTCTGTAATATTTACTCATTAATAATTGTATGCTGCGCGGAGGCTTATTACACTTAGAAACATATATAATATCTATATATTCAAGTGAAAACTAATTTTACTACTGTCGTCCGAGTGTCTGACTTCTGATTCACGTCGTCCACAAGACCACAACTCTGACCACTAGGTCGCGAGAGTGTCATTATATGATCTGTTTAGTACCCACATCTTAAGGTTGTTGATTATGTGATTCATTAATTATTTTATATTTTTTAAATATATGACTCTAACTTTTTAATTTTAACAAATATGGCGGCCAATCAAACCTTTATTTATTGATTTTTGTGATGCTTTTTGTGTGTTTTTTCAACTTAGTTGTATTACCAACATAAACTGGGACTCAAAACGTACTGATGTCTTATCAAAATTTCAAACAATATTGCTAGTGACTGACTCGATCAATAGGATTTTAAAGCAAATTTTTTTGAATCTAAACTTGAATTACAAAAATGAATATCCATATATTTGTTTATTTATAATAAGTAATGGCCGTTTTAATTTAGCCAATGCAAACTTAATTGTAAATATTTATATTGAAATACGAGTTTGTCAAGTAGTTAAATTATAATTATTTATATAACAAGCAATATAAAAGAGGTTATCAATGAATCTGAGTGAATAACAGATATGCACCATATAAAACAGAGTAATTATAATTTTAAAGTCTTGCCGATTAAAAACTAAATTTTAATGCTGCATGACGGGTTTGTAGTTCAGGTTTATCTCATACAGTCATCTTGCAGTTGCTCAATATACTTATCGTAATTTGCTTGCGGTGCACATGAACTTTTCTCAAAGTGCAAGAAAACATGAAAAAACTCGATCGATTTGCTCGACAAATTGAATTATTGTTTTCTTATTCAATTTTACAAATCATTGCAATACGTCATTTGCAATACAAATTATGCTATTGGCCCATTATGCTTAATAATGACGTCCATAATAAGATAATTAAAGATCTTTTATATTATGCAATGCGGTTTTTCTTAGCTTGTTTTCTTTATTTCAAATATGTTTTATGTCGGATTGATAAATATCGTAGTTTTATGAATAATTTTGAACAACAATGATAAACTTAAAAAAATAAGTCGATATTAATTCCAGGCGCAAAAAGCTGAGCGAAAGCTTCTTGTCAAATTGAACTATTAGGACCTTTTGTAATTGTTTTGCTGAGACATTGCATTTACTAATTCAGAAATATTAGATGAAGAAAACATAAAGAATACAAATAGGTGAATAGAATGTACTAGAATTGTTGCTTCATAGCTGATGTAAGAAATTTTATTCATAGATTTCCTTACTATGAAAATACTTTTTATCTGTATATTATCAAAACTATTTTTTATTTTTAATAAGTAAAACGTATAAAATTTATATGGAACTGATTTATTTAATTAACTAATTCAGGTTCTTAATTAATTAAAAATTTGAATGTAATTATCAAATATTTACAATATTGAAATTTTTTTTTTTCAAAATGTGCATATGCATTCAAAGAATTAATGTTATTAAAAAAATTATACTAAGCATTTTAATTTCTAAATGTACACATTTATATATAAAGCTTAAAACTTGATATTACATAAAAACATTTACAACTATTTTTCAATTTTAAATTATCCATTATTCAACTATTTAAATTTTCCAATATTGTTATGTCATATTGCTATTTACTCAAAATTCGAAAAAATTCAAAAACCATTGAAATATTTGAGTAAAGTAAAATATGTGTTGTAGAGCGGGTAGATTTAAAGGTCACTTAGGCACGTATGATTTCCGGATATTAGGGATCAAAATCAGACACTTTCCTCAAGAAACTATAGTTCTAAAATGAATTCTAATATCCCGTGCGTTGATCCAAAGATAAGGGTTAAATTTTAAAAAACCTCACGAATGAGGGGGTAGTCTCAGGGAGTGAACCACAGGCCTGGGTGAATCGGCCTTCTAGAGATAGTGGGGGTCGGTCATACATTTGGACGCGATTGGGGCACTCTGAATGGGTCAAAATAATTTTTTTTATGTTTTTAACTAGATCCAAAAATCATATCATACAAATCGACCCGCTCTAATGTGTTGCCTGTTGCCATTATTGCATTGGTTTTAGTTTTTAGTTTGATTATAAGTTTTTAATGAATTATCCAATTATCCAGATACCAATAAGTTTCAGAACTATTTTTTAAATTTATATATATATATATATATATAATATATAAATACACATGTTTTAAATTTATATATAGATATATATACCTATATATATATATATATATAATATAGTGTAATAGTGAGCAAATGTCGCGCCAGTTGCGACCCTGAGTTTCAAGTTTATGCACCTGAGCTTTACGCTGTCGTGAACATTATTAAACCATAGAGTTTTTAAATCGTCTAATTATTTAACTTTCAGAAAAATATTAAACAATTAATTAAAAAAAATATTATGAAATATGCTAAACGTGAACTTTTATTCCTTTCAATTTTTTTTTCAAAGCTAAACTTTACCCGCATTGATATCTCTATTAGTTATCCCAATGGTACATAATGAAGAAGTAGTGTTTATTGAAGAAGCGTATTGTTTGATACAATTAAATTTTAAAAATGTTGGTGAATTTCCAAATTGCACGTGAAATATCACAATTAACATAAGTTCATTAACATAACGCGCAACATAAGTTAATATCAAGCGTTGAATCGTAAGAAAGTCGTATACAGCTTAACACAACGGAAGCCTTGGCACACTTCATCAAGAAAACATACAAATATTTAGCTGTATAATATATATATATATATATATATATATATATTATGTTTATACAGGATACAGATTTATTCCAGGCAAAACAATTTTTTGATGCGCATATGCTGCATAACATTTAGAGACATCTACAAATTGAAAACCAGATTCATTTTAACACTATGTATAATTTTAAATAATTCGTTTTCAAAACAAATTATAAGGGTAATGTATGTTAATATCATGTCTCTAGTGGACATGAAAACCGTCTTGCATAATATAGTCATAGCTACTGTCCCTCAGGTCCACGGTATATACAGAACTGCGCAGGTCCGTCATTTTTGACATGTAATATAAAATGGAAATAACATAACATTAGCGTTATTATTTACTTATTTCGTTTCAAATTTAACAATCTATGATAATATGTAACAATTTAAATGATTGCTAAATTGTATTAATAGTAATCTTGTAAAAAAAAATCATACCTGACATTAGTTGAAACAAAACCATGGGGCTAGTTATAATATACAAGATTTATTCAATAGATCCAATTAGAAAAGATTAAATGGAATGCGTAATTTTTAAGATAAGGACACATGCAAATTATGTTACAATGTTATGTTACTATATCTTTTATTTCATTATAATATTAATTGTAATTATCGTTGATTTATCAGAAATTTATATTAGGGTAGGGCGGGGCTAGTTGAGCAACTTTTTACTTAAACGAATGTAGCGCCTCAATGAAAAGTCTCAATAAATTGCTATACGGCTTAATAGATTTGTTGTTTATCGCTTAACAAAAGTATTAATACTATTTATTGGCAATAAGTAAAATTTAAAAGCTACAGCTGTTTAAATGCAAAAAGTCAAGTATGCTCAATGTACCCCATAGGTGGGGCAAGTTGAGCACTAAGAAATTATAATGAAATCATAGGTTCAATGTCGATTAGTGATGAAATAAAATTAGTTTTTAATAACCAGTTCTATATTTATAGTCTTTATTGACAGAGAAAACAAAACTTATAGTAATTTTCTTTGAATAATTAACCAAAAGTAGAATCAATAAAACAATATCGTATCTTAGGAATTATTTTACCGTATTTTTTGTTTAAAATCATTATTTCTTTATGTTATTACTCATAGACTTAGCTTAAATCTTAAAAATAATAATTAATTTCTGGAAGTTAATGATAATTGTCTTAGTGACTGAATAAGTTTAGCAACTATGCTCAACTAACCCCAACTCGGAATTTCAAAATAAAAGTGAGTTTATAAAAAAACCGTGAGAATTATACCCAGAATCTCTGTGCATATTAAAAGTACTATAATTATATGAAAGAATAAATTTTACCTGATTAAAATTAAATAACATTTGACTAAACCAGACGAAAACTCGTGATGAATTACTTTTTTACTTTTTGGTCTCAAAATAAACAAAACGCCCGTGAGCCTCACTCATTTGTCTAGCGGCCACTAGCGATCGCGGGATGTTTATTTCTTCCAAACCTCTATCTTTCCGCCATATAATGCCTAAACGGACGGTGAATAGTTTTCGAGATATTTCGATTGCTCAACTTGCCCCTATGCTCAACTAGCCCCGCCCTACCCTACTTAAGACATTATGAATTTTATTTGATTTAATTATAGTTTGCATTAATGTATGAACACAATTACTTAAAAACAAGTCAATTTTCTTCAAAATGAGTCAAGAATAAATTTCACATTTTTTCTAGAAATTAATTGTGAAATAATGAACAACATTATTTTTGTGACTCTGTTTTATTCAGCAATCAGAAATACATAAGAATTCCTATAAGCTTAATATTTGAGAGCGATGTCTAAGAAGAACTCCAATGAGATCTTCTTAGTTTAACAATTAGAAAGATAATGATTTAGTCAAAGATTAGCTTCAATTTAAACAACATTTGTTAGTCGAGTTATTTTCACTCGATTCAGTAGAGGTATAGTTACAGCATATGCTTATCTTTATTATAGATATAATATACCCAGGGTATAAAAAAATATATTAATTATCAAAAAAACTGTTACAACAATCCTCTAGCCCCCATCCCCCTATTGCAAATTGAATCTTATATTTATCAATCTCCTTACTTAATTTAACCAGATATATATGTAAGGCTATGAATTATTAGTTTGCCTGCCCAAAATTTTTCATGTTTCTAGAAATTGCTATTTCGTTGGACAAAAAACAGACATACGATAAGCCGGCAAATGGACAATAAAACAATTATAATAAAGTTTCGCTCAGGTGATCTTAATAGAAAGTACAACATAACATACATTAAAGTCCATCTAGTTACGCCTTCTGAAATTTTAATCGTCCGTTAAATATTGTTCCATTAAATTTTATGTAGGTACGTAATCATTTTGCGGAGTAGAATAATAGAACAACGAGCAAAATTAATTACATTATTTCTATAACAGATAATAAATTTATAAATGTGTCTCAATGCTATGCTATCTATTATATGATATAATTTGCCATTTTTGTATAAATATTGATAACTATTCGTATCATAGCCTAGCAAATTTCAATTTAGAAACTTCAATGCCGGTATATTACGAAATTTACGCATAATTTTACATATTTTTCATTCGTATTAAGCATTTGTATCGGTTATATTTATTAGTAAGATCATATATAAAGCTTTAAGTTGCTTGTTATTAGAACATCTTTCAAATTCTAACAAACAAAGCTATCGGTTTGTTCACTCAATAGCTGAAGGTAAGGGTTGTATATATTATATTTATTTGCATGATTATAAGTAATGATGTATAAATATATATATATATATATATATGTATAGATAGATAGATAGATAGATACTTTATTCAAATTCAATATTTACAATTTAAGTCAATACAATTATACTATAATATAACGAAACTAATATGAGTTATGTTTATGAACAACTCTAAGATTAACCTAATGACAATTAATATTAATCTTGGATTTAAAAATTCATTAATTGAATAGATTGTAAAATGAAAGAAAATGAAGAATAACCTCTATGACGAAAAACCTATAAAAAAATTCTTGAACTTACAGATTGAAAGTAGGTATCTAGCACAAAATATCTATTCCAGCTCCAAAATTTGAGAGTTATTGCTGAATCATGTGAGAAAAAAAACATACATACCCAATTATTTTAACATGATATGGTAGATTAGTAGATTTGCACATAAATATTTCAAAAAACTATTTAAACTTAAAAATAGCATCTAAATCAATATGCGACTTGAGTTTGTATGACAATGAAACTTCTTCATTAAGAAGCATCGAAAGACTAGATAAATTTTGAATACTAAATCTACAACTATTTAATTATTGGTTTTTGTCATTTATTAAAATTGGGACTCCCAAGTGGAAAACAGGTCACAAGTCTTATTTCAATTTTTAAGAGATTTTACAAAATAATAGCTACATTTCTAAACCAATGCAAAATATAAATTTTATAGGTGCATTTTTTACAGAGATAACGCTGTAAATAACTTTGATCTGGTATTTTTTCAGAAATATTCATCGGAGTTTTGTAATAATTATTAATTTTTTATTTACCATTTTTTCATTGTTTACACCTTTTCCAGTGTAAAGTTTTAGTTGGTTCTTTTAACCACACCAATATGTTAACTTTCATAGAGATTATATAAAAAAATCTGTTAAATCTAACTTAAAAATAACAATACATCTTATAAATCAATTAAAGTTTAAGTTGTTCATTATTCGTTTTTCTAATCAATAATATCCACTAACAATTGATAAATGCATATAATTCAATTAGGATTATTGAAATAGGCTTCGAATCTAACAATAAACTTTTAATGTATTGTGTGACACAACAATCGCGCGAAAGCAATAAAATAGAAATTTTCTTAGGACGAACGCGCGTGGA
Source organism: Ctenocephalides felis (assembly GCF_003426905.1). NCBI lineage: Eukaryota > Metazoa > Arthropoda > Insecta > Siphonaptera > Pulicidae > Ctenocephalides > Ctenocephalides felis. The sequence continues at coordinate 35,553,145 of NW_020537646.1, forward strand.
AAGAAAGACCGACCTGCATAAGAGCTAATAGTTAGTTATATGCCTGCGATATAAAATAATATTATGCAACTTCAGCCGGGCAATAAATTAATGAATTACCGAACAGTCGGCGGTTCTGTCGCTCCAGAGTACTCGCCTCGAATGTGCTATAAAATTTATATAACACTTGATATCGGTACATTGTACATAGAAATGCATATATATATATATATATATATATATATAATTCTCGTGTCATGATGTTCGTCAAATTACCCTTCTGAAACTATTTGGCCGATTCTTATAAAATTTTCAATTCAGTATGTCTGAGAATCGGCCAACATTCATTTTTCATTGCCTTAGTTATAAAAGTTGGCTACCTTTAAGATTTCTTTCTTACATTTTGGCCCAATTCCTCTTTTTTATCATTACTAATTCTCACTTTGGCAATCGAATATTTTACCACTTAGTCTCTTTCACTCTTTCCTGTTTTTCACTAACTTTTGAGTAAAATTTTTTTTAAACTCATGAAAAAGCTCAAGTTTGACTTGAAAACAAATAAGGGTTGTCCACCTATAAACCTTGTTTTGATCTTTTTCTTTTGTCTATTTTATTTTGTAATGCATAGTTAAATGTAACATACTGTTCAAAATTTTCGCGCTCTTACCAAAAGTTCATATTTTGCATACAATGAACTTTACACTTAACTGTTCACACTAAGTTTCATTTTTCAACATAGTGATTGATGAAATATATATTCAAATTTAAAATGAAAAAAAATTTGAGTTAAAAAGTTAATACAAGGACCAACTAGACTATGTACTCTACTATTATTTTTTATATTCAAAAATACTCTACTTATTTCGTTAAGTTCTTTTTCTTTTTCATAAATTTTCAATATAATATTTAGAACTAATTGATATAAAAAGTAATTTAATACTCAAATTACAAGTTTTGACAAATTTTACATTTATTTTGCTTACGATTTAGTACAGTTATTCATTCGCAACGCTTTCAGCTAATGAATTTGTAAATCTTTGAAAACGAGCAAATCAAAATTAAAAGTATAATAAAAATAATAATTTTGCTGAGAATTCAAGTCAATGGCAAGAAAACAATATCGTTTATCTTAAGTAATTTCTATGCCTTTCATTTAATCAACTCGCTGTTTATAGTTATAGTCTATATGTGATATAGAGAAAATTATATATTATTAAAATGAACATATAAATTTTATACACAAAAACAATAAATGGATCGAATATGTTTTATGCAAAAATATCAATTACAACCATACAGATAAAAATTGAAATCCAGATACTTTTGCAATTGGAATCAGACAAGAGCCAGAAAAGCTTTTACTTATGTTCTGTTTCTTAAGCTCAGTTCACGTTATGCCAGTCCTTCAGTCTAACAATCGATTATACCTTTTTTGAATAATACTCTAAAAATGTCTTTGAATACTTTATAATGAAAACTTGCGCAATTGAGCATTGCTTTGTTTTATAGTTATATCATCAGTTGATGAGACTGAATTTACAAAATAAATTTAAAATTGATAAAAAATTAATTCGATTCTTGGCAATGACATAAAATTTTAAATGTTGAGTTGAAATTAAGTAGAAGTTGAATAATTGATTTGAAGTAACATTCAAAAAAAAATTTATTTGAAATTAAAAAAGCTTTTGAATTGTTGAGTTCAATTTGAATATAATAAGAATAAGTAAGAAGAAAAGCAAGAGTAGAACTGGGGAAGATCAGAAGAATAAAGACATCAGTTCTCGTTATTGTTTCCTATTTTAAATTTGTCATAATCTTAAAATTTATCAACTACCAATCATTTTAAAAATAATAGCTAAATTTAGATATGAAATGAAAATAATAGTCAATTGACCATTTTATGGAGAGCTTTTCCATAAATAATTTTTTTGTTCAAGTTTACGGTTGTGCTTACAATACTTTTATTATTGTTTTGATATGATTTGGTTTTGCTAATTAGGCGAAATTAATTTAAATTCAATACTATGAAATTCAACGATGATTTTATTAGACATCGATATTTTTTGTAAACTTTTTTTTATGTGTAAAAAATCATGACACACTTAATCTAAATTGGAGCTAATTTGCGCATTGGCAATTTTTTTGTCATTTAATTTTTTTCTGCGAATATAAATCTATTTTCTACCTTATTTTGTTATATATAAATGCTGCCCGTTTTTGAGGTCGTTGATGCGTGTAAAATTGCGTTTGGTTATATAAATCAATTTGATTATGAATATTTACAGTGCACAATGCCGTGCACTCTTATTCTTGCAGAATTATTGTCAGTCCATTGCACATTAAATATCGCATTCATTGTATTTCACTTGTACTTTTCGACATCGGCTATTTAATGCACTGAATACTTACACAGAAAGTTTTTAGAGCTGCTCGCTTCATATAATTGCTCATAGTGTGTTTATATAAAGGTAAATATACAAATTTATGCAGTTTATAAAAATGCGTTTGAGTATTCAAACATGCATCTTTTGAAATGGTTATAATATTTTTGTAGTAAATTGTTTTATCTATGAGCCAAATTTTGTGACATTTGCATTCGAGGACATGTTTTCTTTCATAATTCTCGCTATAAAATATTATTTAATTGGCTATTATTATTTTATTAGCTGATTTCAGAAGCTGAAAATCATATGTTATGTCCACACTTTATGACTATATTGCAATTTTACTGCGCATACAGATGGGTCATCTTAAAGCAATGTTTTGACTTGACTAGATTTTCTAACTGACTATCTATTTTATTTGATAACAATTTATTTAATATTCATTTTTATTGAGTAATAATTAGAACTTTTATATGTGACCTATAATTGGATATGATATAAATCCTTAAACCATTGGTAGACCATTGGTAGATCATTCTCTAACTGATGAGATTATTATTAGATTTTGTTCTAACGGTGATCTTGCAGCAATGCTCCAAAAATCTATTCTTACTTTATATCATACATTTAAATCTATAATCTCAAGTAAACATCTAATATCACCACTGATTGGTATCAAGCTGTTAAATATGATTTATGAGGTTTGTTCTGGAGCTTCTGTTTAGAACTGTTATCTATTATTATATAATGGGTAATAATTAAAACAAGGCTGCTGGACCAGTTGAAAAGATTTAAAAGCTATTCGATGTATTTTGATAAGAGCCGTTTCTTTATAATTGGCAGAAAAGTGTAAAATTTTTCGTTCACGCTTTAGGACATAATCTTGAATCGATTATAAAAATTCAAAAATTGTTCTAGAAGTATTGGTTGGGAATTGGTTAATTTATTCTTATCAAGATTGGTTTTCCGTAACTAAATGTCGAAAAAAATTTTTTTGACGGTTTCGATGAAACTTTGTGTAACAATCGATTTTATAGACTAAAATAACATACTGAAATATTATAAGCCTACAGTAAGCTTCGAATTATAAAAATTATTCAAAATTTAGATTTTTGCCGAGTTGAACATTATATTTGAAAAGCTAATTCTAGTTCTTATTGATTAACTTAAGGCAAAATGTTAATCAAACTAGTTTAATTTTATTTCAAGTAAGACTATTATATACAATCAACATGAAGTACATTTATAGTTACAGTTGTTTGCGACAAAAATAAAATTGCAAAAATACGATATATGATTTAATTCAAAATCCAAAGCAATAGAACAGGAATTGAGTGCATCAACAACCTCCAGTTTGAGCATTAGTTTAATTATTTCCTTCAACAACAATAAAATATGATATACCTACTTGCTTTGAATTTTATATTTTGAACATGTTGAAACCTATTCCGTTTAAAAATTTCTTGGAAAAAAATGCTCATTGTGGAAATGATTACCGCACTATAAAATTTATTATTTGCCGGTGTACTGGCTGATATACAACACGTAAGCATATTGTGGGCGTGTAGATGAACGATTCAGTTGGATGAATAAGATAATAGACATATATTTTGAAACATGTATCAATGTCTTATTACTTTTGAGTTGTATCAACATATTGAGTTTTCTATCATATTTCCAATTTTATAACTTAGGGCTTATTAGAGATATATGCTTATTGTTAAAACGGTGGTACCGAAAAATGTCATGGAGAATGACATTAGCCTAGAAAGTCTGCATATAGAAGTTCTTGCTCATATCAAGAAAAAAAACTTTTAATTATACATTAATGGAACAAAATGAAAAGTAGATTTGAACCATATTTTAAAAGTATGTAACAATATTATTAACTTCCCGTAGGGTAAGTTATTGTAATGGGCCGAAAATCGGAATTGAAAATTTTTACATTTCTCGACGCTTTGAAGGTTTCTGAACATTTTGGCATACCTAAAAAAAAATCGATCTGTGTGTGTGTATGCGTATGTATGTATGGATACAAATTTTCGTGCACGTTTTCGGGCGCACGGATCAACCGATTTGAATGGTTCAAAAAACATTCGATTCCCATTGATAGGGAGATGTGCAGGTTAGTTTTTGACAAAGGCAGGTCCAACAGTTTCGGAGATACGGAGCAAAGAATGCAGAAAATAAAAATCGAGTTTTTGAGAGAACGGAGCATCCGATTTGTAAGATCTAAAAAACATTCAATTAGTAATGATTGGGAGAAGGGGTTATTAGTTCTTTGCAAAGGCAGGCCCAGCCATTTTGAGAGAACTAAAAGTCAGTTTTTTGAGAGAACTAAGCGTCCGATTCAATTGATTCAAAGAACTTTCTGCTTGTCTTAACAAAATAATTGATTTTGGGAGAAAAAAAAATTTGTTCCATTTTTTTTTTTTTTTTAATTTTTTGTATATCGAAAATAATTCAGATTTTATTTTTAATTCTGACTATAGTTCTAATATACTTTAAATAAACAATTTCAACTCTGCAAGTCAGTTGATATAATTCTTATAAATATTAGAAAATGTTACAATATTTATAATAATCTATTTGAAAACATTCAATATTCCTCGAACATTTTGTTACGGTACGGGAAGTTCCAGCAATTTGCCTTAAGGCACGATGCCACCCACCCCACTAGTTAAAATTTTGTTTTAGTTTTCAATTTCCATTATTTTTTCACCTAGATAATCAAGTATAATTTTCATCCTTACTTTAAACCTTGCAGTTTTTTTTTTGATATTGTCCAATACTCTATAATCGTATAATAAGGAATTTAAATAAAAAATCTTATTGAAAGAGTTCTTAAAAAATGCAATATAAAACATATATTTTTTATTATATTTATAATACCATTTGGACGCCTACTACCTTTCTCGAAATTTTCAGAAACATTACTACTTACTTTATATATGATGGCATTAAGTAAATACTAGAACAAGTTGATATAACTTAAGAATTCCTGTTACTGTTTGATTTATAAATTGCTTATTTACTGTGTTGAACATAATCTTGTTAATTAACATGTAAATTACAAATGTCATATAAAAAATCTTGCATTGCAATTTTATGCTAGTTGAACCTGATTTTTTGTCTTATGACGAGACAAATGTACATGAAGTTTTTTTTAATTTTAATCACTTCTTAGCTTTTGTAATTTTCCTGAGTATATTTTCAAAGTTTTAGTGAAAAAATTGTTTATTCTGGAAAAAACGCGTTAAGTCTTAACTGTAATAAATAAAATTAATAGCACTTGCAATGATTTATGTAAGTTGTTTGTAAGATTCCACTGAATTGTTGCATTGAAGTTCACGTGTTCTTCATTAAGGTAATCAAATCATTTGTTGCAAGTATAATTGAAGCAGAAGGAATACCAAATTTTAAAAACACCCAAAAATTTATAAATGAATAAAGTTACTGGGAAACACTAAGTAGTGCTTGCTCTGTGTTATTTATTAATCTTAGAAAATGTTTTACTATTTTATTTTATTATTTACATTTATTAGTATTATATTATATTATTATTTTTTATTAGTTTTATTATTTTTAGTTATTCACTCATTTTATAAATACTATACTACTAAAAATATTTATGTAGAACACTTCGTTTTTAAATTTATAATGAAAATTTTTATATTAATAGATGATTGTGGACTTATTGGTTCTATTAATGTATAAAGTTAAAAAAAAAACAATTATCCAGTTTTATCTTTGCACGTTTGCATTATAAATATCGTAGTGAATTTAAATTGTAATCGATATCGAATAGTTTGCAAAAAATAATTAGGTAGAGCTATAAATCTGTTTATCAATTCAAGAGTACTCCAAGACTCCCATACCTTACTTACGGAATAAACACTACATTTGTGATGATTTTTTCGTCGTTTTTGAAAACCTATCAGTTTTATAATATATTGAGATGGTATTTTTTGCAACTCATGGTTGCCTATCCATTTGTTTAATTTTATAATAAAAGGCATACCAGTGGTTGTTTTTTATATTAATGTTGATGTACGTTAACTTATTACAGCAATGCTGAAAATAGCGGATTTTGACATATACTGATCTACTTTTTTACTTGGAAATGGGCAATACTACTACTTGATATCAAAAATTTACTAACACCTTTTGTGGTAATCTTATGTCTATTTTTATTAATCGTTAACAAATTATAAAAAGAGCCTAAAAAGTTGTCATTGCATATCAAGAAGCTTCTGCCGATCGTCCTTGAGACAAATTCCTACGTCACAAATGGTGTAAAAACTAAGAACTTGGAGCTTATTCCGCGTTAGATAAAATCATAATCTAAACAAACACGAAACGAAAAAACCAAATGAATAATAATTGGTCTCATACAATATCCAGAACTAACAACGATCCGTTTGCGTAAGAGAAAGACTTAATTAACCGTGAATTTACGTATTTGAAAAAAGATAATTATGTTAATATAGCAAAAATATAAAAAATATGTGGTTCCCCTTAAATCTAATTATACCGGTTTATTTTTTTTTCTTTAAAAGCGGGTTCATTAATCATATGGCTGCATTATTACAGTTTTTTGGCATATTTTTTATGTTTTATAATTTGGCGAATTCGTCCAGTGATTTGCGTCATAATTAATTATATTGGATATTAAAATAGCACTAAGGTTCAAGAAAGAGTATTCGCAAGGTGTTATTTATTATTCAGGAAGCTGATCTATAAAATGTTAAATAATCTTACTTTGCAAGTCATTAAGATATGTAGAATAATCAATGGGCACTACGAAGCATTCTTGGTTACTAATTAAGATTTTTTATACATTTTCACATTTTTCTATTTTGATGATAAATTATGTTATTTAAAAGATATAGGGTGAAGCAGGACTTAAAGGTATGTGGGTAAAAAGGTCTAATAACGATATCTCAAAGGCAAGTAAAGGTAAGTTTTTTTTAAAAAAAACAATATTTGAATGTAGAAGGACAAAAAATGCATTTGAACTAGCAACCACCTCGATTCTTACGACGTAATCGGGAGATAACGGCAATGTTTGAAAATCCAAAACGAAAGTATTTTCTTTCGAGATTTTAATATAATTTTTAAGTAGATGTTATTTAATTCTATTCTAAAATGTACTAATATTTTCAAGTAAGATTATACTTTTTTTTATAAAACCCTTATAAAAGCTTATGGATGCCTTAAAGCTTATAAAAGCTTATGGATGCCACGGTCCTTCTTACCATGGATGCAGTAAGGTACTGAAAATGTACTTTAGTAAAGGTGTAACCCATAAACACTAGTAAATAAAAAAGTAAATTAAGTTAAAAAAAGCAATTTAACAAAAGTTAAATTAAATAAATAGCTATTCCAACCTGCTGATGAATATTTCTGACAAAATGCCAGATTAGGGTTATATACCGTGTTATTTCTGTAATAAATGTACCCATAAAAATTATATTTTGCCTTGGATGAATAATGTAGCTATTACTTTGTAAAATTGCTTTAAAATTAAAAATATGACATTGATCTAATAGTTTTCGAGCCGTCCAATTTTTACTCGCCAATGAGGTGGGTAAAAAATTCAGGTGATAAATTTTTGAAACCAGGTGATTTAATATATTTGTACAATTTTCATTTAGCTAGGAGGCTTGCTAAACATATTTAGATAGTTGTTTGTTTGATTTGTGTTATTTGTTGTGACATATTTGTTGTAATATTGGTTTGGTTTTCAAAATCTAATTGCTCAAG